>NC_031967.2:56174777-56262277 GCF_001858045.2 Oreochromis niloticus
ATGCTTGATTTCTTTTTACTAAGTAAAGAGCAGCTGTACCTCTGGGCCTGTTTGGTCTGATGTCTGTTGGTCGACAACTGATGTTGTCTGCTCTCACTGATAAATAGACCGTAGCTGGATCACAGCCTGCACAATAAAACACATACAGAGGTCATCAGTGCAGAGTGAAGCTTATAAAAGTGCTGTCAGTATTCAGGATGTGTGTTAAAAGAAGAAGATCATGAAAAGATTTCTTAGAAACTGCCAACATGTCTCAGAAGCCCTGTGGTTGCTTCATCTGTCTCAGACAAACACCCACCTGTTGTTTCTGGTGATTCATCATTAACACCAGAAGAAAACACATTTTACTGCAAAGTACCACATAGACCCACACTTTGTTACACTATATACACACTATCATCATCACTCTGTCACACAGAAAAAGCATGTGATCCATTTAAAGTTTACTAAATGATTTTCATGAAGATTTTTAATAACGTCATTGACACTGTGTCTATTTAATGGAGAAAGAGTCATTAAAGACTTCTATTCTCTTGTTATATACAAATCATTTGACCATCTATTGATTTCTTATTGAAAATACATTAAAAGACTTGTCTCATCTGTTTGTTAATAACTAATAATGTATCTTTTCACTTAGAAGTAAGAAGTAGACTTAATTTCCTTTCAATAAAGCACCTGTTTTTAGTCTGATGTCTGTTTGTTTAAAACTCATGCTGTCTCTTCTCACTGATGTGTAGATTGTACACAATGTGTTACAATAAAACACACAGAGAGAACATGACAGCATTTATGTAAAAGTTCAGTCAGTATATAGACTTTCAGCCACTTTCAGAAGCTCTGTGGTCATTTTATTTGTTACAGAGAAACTCCAACTGCTTGTTTTTTGTTTCTTTTTTTGTCATTCACAATTAACAGCGGAAGAACAACTCACACTGTATAGACTATACAGACACTATCATCAACACTGTGAAGATTATCTACAGACGTGTTCAGAGGAAACAACAGGAGGAAGTAGTTGCTGAGGTTTTACATGCACAATTTAAAATACACAACACCATTAATATTGTGAAATTTGTTAAATGCTGTTTCTTACTTGGCTTTAGGTGTGAATGTAAACTTGTCTTTGTGTGTTAAAGACTGATTTCTGTCTTACATTCACCAAATGTTGAGAGTAAGAAGAATTTTGACATGCTTTAAATTAATGTTATGCACCTGTTTGCAATGGTTTAATGAAGACCTTCAACTATGCAGCAACATGTGAACAAACCAGTAGTGGATCTAGGATTTTTCTGAGTATGGGGACATCAAGGGGCGACAGTATTCAAAGAGGGGCCAAGTATTAGTCCAGCATCATCCAACAGCATGTACAGTGTTCATTCTAAGTTGTATTTCCTTTTTATTTCTTTGTGTACATGCAGATTACACTTGACTGTAACTCCTAAATGTGGCCAAATGTTTTGCTCCAAATGTTCCTTGTTGCCTATTTTTTGGTTCTATTGCATAATCACTTTGAAAATATGCTCCGGTTGACATTTAACTCCAGAAAACCAGTAATCGACATATGAACATTGTCTGAGCAAACGACTTATCCTTCTGAAGTAAAACAGTGAAAGTTTACAGCACTTTTAACAAATAGATAGACAGGTGTTTTGCAATTTGCCACATTTTGCCATCGTCTGTCAGATTAAAAAAATTTTTTAGGTACTGAACAGCAGAAAGGATTGAACTTCCCAAATTGATGTTTATACATTGGAAAATACGGACATGGTAAGTTCGATTTTAAGTTATATTTCATCGAACGCTATGCATATTTGGGGTCTGTTTTTATGGCTGGTTGGGTGAATTTTGGTCGGAGTTGGATGAAACTTGCAGTTTTGGAATCTGTGAGATCTCAGCTTTTGAGTGATGCTTTGTTAAGTGGATGATTACAACTCATCCACTTAACACACTGTATACTGCAATAGCTACACCTATACATGCTCTTCTTTCTTATTCAGCTACTTATCAATAAATGACTTACTTAGTATTTCTTACTTAGTGTATTGTTGTCTTGTTACTGTTTGTACTGGAGCACTGTAACCAAAATAATTTCCCCTAGGTATCAATAAAGTATTCTGATTCTGATCAGCTGAGGCTCTGCACTGACGAGACTCCGTTGTGTTTGTTTACCAACATTTTGCAAAATGACGTAACTGCTCTCTTAACTGTTTGATGTTTTGCTGTGTTTGGCAGTTGTAGAAGTGGTTTATATGAGCTTTTAGCTAAAATTTCCACACCGGGACTATATATTACAGAGCTTTTGTTACAGCCAATAAAAGAGAATCGCCCTTCTTTTGCCTGCAGTACCGTGGGTGCTGGGCCTAAAGATTTAATGTTTGTCAGACTTCAGCTACATGAGAGCTGTGGGTAAGTAGGGATTTATGACTTGTGAACGAACTTCTCAAAACATAGAGTCTAATCAGTTGTCAGTTGAAAACAATGATATTGACAATTGACAATGACACTGTGACTGTTTTCTACAGTCCCTGGTTAAAAAGCTTTCCCTGCAGGATCATTCAAATCTTCTTCGCCTGTAAGGGCCAATGAAATTTCAGCTGGGGGCTCCTCCTCTTAGTTAGTATCTGCTGCCAGATGCTGCTTCATTTATGAGTGTCTGTCATATTTATGTCTTTTTGCACTCTCACTCTCCTCCTCACAACTGCCTACTGTCTCACTCACTGACTGAGTGTGGAGCGATCCTTAAATATCAGTAGCAACAATACAAGGGTTTCATGTTGCAGGATCAATCCCCATATGAAAATATCAATATCTAATGTGATTAAATTTGTTTTTCATCGTAAATATGACATACAGACAAAAGTAAACTCTGCAATTAGCAGAGTTAGTCAGCGATACCCTGTTAATAGGAACTACAATCACCTTCCCCCTCATTCATGTGCGTGCTACGGCTCTGTGAGAGTGTGAGCCAATGAGAAACCCGATGCACAAAACATTAGACCACAAATACGCAATATTGACTTTGTTCACAGTTCATAACTGTGTTTACCTTCAGCATGGAAATGATGCTGTGTGCAATGTATGTGGGAAGACAGTTTAATACTGTGGCAACACAAAAAACCTTGTTTGTTTGTTTTTGTTTTTTTAAAGTGGGGAATTGGCTCTTTGCACATGGCACATCACTACTAGTAGAATCCAGATAATAACATGAACAGCTTGTTAAGTGTTACAACAAATATTTATTACCCCTGGGTGGTACTACTTGAATAGGAAATGGGCTATAGCCATTTCGCAAGGTTTAAAGCTGATACAAAACAATGTTTCTATATATGCAACAGCAGCACCAAACAAAAAAAATATTAAAAGATCTACTTCATTAAATGCATTAAAAGCTAAAAAATTGTACGATAGCACGAGGAAGACAGGATAAGCACTGCAGAGAATCTATTAAAAACAAACATCATGTGTTACACTTTGAATGCACAGAGATCTACACTTCAACCCAAATGAGCAAAAATATATACAAGAAAATCTTCAATGCCCATCACTGCAGTACATGCAGAAAGCAACAAGAATAATAATAAAATAATAATAACTGTCTCCACACAGTGCCTTCACTGTCTGCAACACACCGTGATTAAACCACTCTAAAACAAAATCATTACATTAATTGGTGCTTTCTGATACAATAAAATATAACCAACCAATATAACCAACTAAACAAAATAAACAAACAATAGTAAGAAACAGTCTTTAGCTCTTTGCTGTCAAGGTAAACCAGTTTTAAACCAAGTTGCAAAGGACCTCTGCCCAGCAGAAATCCACCCCAACAAAGCAGCAGCTTGACCATCTGTCTCCAGGTTGGGGTCACAGCCCGATAAGTATCCACAAGAGGTGGCATAGTCCACTACAAGTTTCCCCACGGGCATGAAACAATGTTTTTTCATATCAAGCTGTCTTAAAAAAAATTAGAAGGCCAAATAACACTGCTTAGATCAGGTATTCACACAAGAGATGAACTAATTACCTGCACCTGTGCTTATAAAGGGGAAACCCCACCTACCAGGGCCAGTTCCCAGTCTCGGGTCTCACATATTGACCCTATGAACTCTATGAACTCAAAAAAACACCTCCATCAGGTCTGTTTTCTGAATTTGGGTGGTTATCACACAAAATTAACAAGTGAGGTCTGAGATGGTTTGAACATGTGCAGATGATGAATAGTGAATATGTTAGACAAAGGATTCTGAAGATACAACCAGGCAGGAGAAAAAGAGGATGAACACAGAAGATTCGTGGATTTAGTGAAGGAGAACATTCAGAAGTTTGGTGTGTCAGAGGAGGATGTTAGGGATAGGGTAAGATGGAGACAGATGGTCAGACTTTCAACATCACTCAGAAAAATTTAGAAAATGCCCCTTCTTGAAGGTGAGTTGTAATCTCTGCTCTTTCAAAAGAAGGAAAGGATAAACAAGAATGGGAATCATGTAGGCTGAAAGCTGATTTTAGTGTACAAACACATATAGAGTAAAAGGAGGTGAGTACCTAGAAACTCATGTTACAAAAAACTGTTTTGGTAAAAGACTGGTGTCCCAGTTTTATAGCATGTTAGTTGAAAACCATAAGGACAACTCTGATAGTAGAAGACGGGAGTGGATTAGTGACTTACAAGAAGATATTTCATCTACTGAATGGAGTGAAATATGTTTAAAAGCACACACTCAAACCATTAACACTCGTTTGAGAATGATACAATTTAACTGGATAATGCGAACATATATATCCCCTGTGCAATTGAATAAATTTGATCCTAATATAACTGATCTATGCTATAAGTGTAATAGACATCAGGGTACACTATACCACTGCCTGTGGAAATGTGAAGAGATTCAAAAATTTTGGAGCTCAGTGTTACAATATATCTCTCAGATCACAACTTCCCCTGTATCGCTTTGCCCTAAGTTATGTATTTTAGGCTTGCACCCAGATGACTGTACTCTGTTGTGTGAGGAAAGAAAAATGGTCGATCTTTGTTTGCTACAGGCCAAACGCTGTATTGCATTATGTTGGAAGAATGTTGGTTGCCCCTCCTTTAACCACTGGTTAAACAACTTAACATCGAGTTTAGCTCTTGAGAAACTGACTTATATTGTTAGAAAGAAGGCTTCTGAATTTTACAACATTTGGAAGATATTTCTAGATCTACTGAGGAGTGGGGATTTGGGGGGGGGGCGGCGGGTGAATAAGATAACTAGATAATGATGAATAATGTCTGAATTGCTGTTGGGAATATACTGTGTAACCTATGTTATGATTTTTATTTTTATTTTTTTTTTGAAATTGTATTTATTTCTATTGTTTGCTATCTTAAATTATTTAATTATTCACTTATTTTGAATTTTTTTTAGGATTAACATTTCTATTATTATTATTATTATTATTATTATTATTTTAATACCTGCCATATGTTCATTATATTTTTGTGTTGGATACTGTTGAAAAAAACCAAACAAAAACAAACAAATAAACATATGTTTAAAAAAAAAAAAAAAAAAAAGGAGGTGAGTAAAGAAAAAACTCCTCAGTCCATCATGGAAGCCCCCTATGCTGGGAGTTTCCCATGACGTACTGGGGTTTGCATAAGAACTAAGAAGGTTTCAGGTTCATCTGATCTGGCCAAAACTATAAGCTTTACCATCAAGAGTGCAAATCTCTGAATGCTCAACTTCATAGGACATCATAGATTCCTTCAAAGACTTTTTTTATGTTACCTTACATAAAAGTCATGTCAAACAGTCAGGCCTTCAACAGTTATATTTCTTCTCATCACACTGCTGTGAAAAATGAGAACTCACACAGAAGAATACATCTGACTGACTGACCACACAGCTGTGAGCTTTATAGGAAACTTGCTGAAAAATGTTTCTACTGGTCAACATGTCAGCATGTTATAAAATCTAAAACTGGCATGCAGCAGAACTGTACTGAGAGTAATTTACCAAGATTTGTCTTTATTATTTGTACAGACTAATCATTGACATTTTATTGCTTACATTCTATTACTTTTTCATAAGAGCCCTGCACTAAAACCTGTGCAGCTGTAGTGTAGCGCTGTGCGATATGACCAAAATCTCATATCCCGATATAAGACATCTATCGTCCCGATAACGATATAAATCACAAAAATTTAACATTTTCTGTAAATTCTGTGAATGTCGGGCAGCTCGACTTGCGTGAAGTGTTTCTAACTCGGCGTCGTGTACCTGGAGTCGAGTGTTTTAACCGATGAATGAAACGATACATTTTTAGACATAAGTTGTAATGGCCGTCATTTTCTTTGTACGTATTTATTACACAGCGTGCTGCGGAGAAAAGTCTGTTCTAGCGTTTGAGTCTAAGGTTTCTTTTTTAGCACCTGACGGCTCTTTGTTGCTTTTCATCTGTAAACACTCTGCATCCTCTTTTATGTGATTCAGTTTATTTTGAAAACTCTCAACAGGATCTTGAGATTTATTGTGAAAGGTTTATGTGGAAAATAAAAAAGCGGACATGCGATGGTTTTACTGTCATTGTTGGTAATGACAACGCATAAAAACAGGCACTTGTCTGTCTAAGTGAGGTTATATTAAGTATAAGAGAAAGAGAGAACTTTAAGAAATTAATATAGTCACTACAGTGATCATCAAAATGATGAAAAAATATTGTTGTAAATAGTTTTTTTTTTCGACACCACGAAACAAACGATAGCGTAAAATGAAATGATAGACGTTTTTATATCGTCATCCGATATATATCGTTATATCGAACAGCCCTAGCTGCAGTGTCTTCATCACAAACAGGAAACGTGCTGACCAAAGGCTAAAAACCATGCATTCCAGCATGCAAAGAACAACCTTCAGGGTCAACTTAACAACTACAGCAAGAACATTTTTAGACTTTTCAACTAAGTCAACTTTTCAAAAGAAAACTACCGTTGAAACAAATTGAATCCCATACGAATATAGTAATTTGCTTATGCTGGATGTTAATGTATGTGCAAAGTATAAAAGTTTAGGTCTAGCCAATCTGTCTTAACGCACTTTTGGGGCTTTTTGTATTGCCTTGTATCTCTTTGTGTAATCTGGCTCTCTTCTATTTTTCCAGTGTGTTTTTGCACCTTGTAGAACTGTACAGTTTAGTGTGGAAGAGGTGGGAAGTGGAGCTTAAAAGCTAAGAGGGGAAAATAAAAAGACAGTAAGAGATGCAAAAAAAAATGTGACAAATTAAGCAGCACGTCAGTAGATTATATATATTTCATTTCACACATTCCACACATAGTACAGCAGTAATTCATGTCCTATACACAAACCTTCCTTTCAATTAAAATAACACTGTATCTGAGCAGGAAGAAGAATAAATTCTTATTAACACCTGCCAAAATACACTCTGACACTATTCTACACAGCGCAAAACAAATGGTAAATGGCCTGTATTTGTATAGCACTTTACTTAGTCCCTAAGGACTCCAAAGCACTTTACACATTCAGTCATCCACCCGTTCACACACACTGTAGCCACAGGCCACGATCGCCCCAACAAAACAGCATAATAATAAATTAGCAATACACTAAATATCAAACTAAAGGGATAATTCTTTCTACAGTTAACTCCTGTTATTTTCATCTTCCTCATATTGGTTTATCATTTTATTCTTATAGCACATTTTAAATTGAAAAACATTTGTGCAACCCTTAAGATGATCATGGAGAGAATTCCACATTCTTATACCAGTAAGTGTTTGACACAATAGCCTTTGTGTTGTCAATTTTATAAACAAACTATTAGTTTGTTCGCTATATTTAACATTATGCATAATTCTTAGCGCTGTCCTCTGTAATAAGTATAATGGTTTTATATTAGTCTCATGTATGTATATACATACATATATATATATATAAAACACCCAGCACGCCCCTGCGGGCGATTTATCCTTCAAGCTCAGGTCCTCTACCAGAGGCCTGGGAGCTTGAGGGTCCTGCGCAGTATCTTAGCTGTTCCCAGGACTGCGCTCTTCTGGACAGAGATCTCCGATGTTGTTCCCGGGATCTGCTGGAGCCACTCGCCTAGCTTGGGAGTCACCGCACCTACTGCTCCGATTACCACGGGGACCACCACCCTCCACATCCTCTCGAGCTCTTCTCTGAGCCCTTGGTATTTCTCCAGCTTCTCGTGTTCCTTCTTCCTGATATTGCTGTCATTCAGAACCGCTACATCTATCACTACGGCCGTCTTCTCCTGTTTGTCTACCACCACTATGTCCGGTTGGTTAGCCACCACCATTTTGTCCGTCTGCATCTGGAAGTCCCACAGGATCTTAGCTCGGTCATTCTCCATCACCCTTGGGGGCATCTCCCATTTTGACCTTGGGACTTCCAGGTTATACTCGGCACAGATGTTCCTGTACACTATGCCGGCCACTTGGTTATGGCGTTCCATGTATGCCTTGCCTGCTAGCATCTTGCACCCTGCTGTTATGTGCTGGATTGTCTCTGGGGCATCTTTACACAGCCTGCACCTGGGGTCTTGCCTGGTGTGATAGACCCCAGCCTCTATGGATCTTGTACTCAGAGCTTGTTCTTGTGCTGCCATGATTAGTGCCTCTGTGCCGTCTTTCAGTCCAGCTTTGTCCAGCCACTGGTAGGATTTCTGGATATCAGTCACCTCCTCTATCTGCCGGTGGTACATACCGTGCAGGGGCCTTTCCTTCCATGATGGTTCCTCGTCTCCCTCCTCTTTCTTGGGTTTCTGCTGCCTGAGGTATTCACTGAGCACTCGGTCAGTTGGGGCCATCTTCGTGATGTATTCTTGGATGTTCGTTGTCTCATCCTGGACCGTGGTGCTGACACTCACCAGTCCCCGGCCTCCTTCCTTCCGCTTAGCGTACAGCCTCAGGGTGCTGGACTTGGGGTGAAACCCTCCATGCATGGTCAGGAGCTTTCTTGTCTTTATGTCAGTGGCTTCTATCTCTTTCTTTGGCCAACTTATTATACCAGCAGGGTACCTGATCACAGGCAGGGCGTAGGTGTTGATAGTGTGAGATTATTCTGTTATCATATGTTACCTTATATCTGTAATCAAAGTAGTTGAATTATGATACTGCTGTAGATCATATTATACCCCTTAATATAGAGTGTGTGATTAGTATGTAGTTTTAGTTTGCATTATACTTCTGACTTAAAAGAGTGTGAAAATCATTAGATCTATTGGATTGACCTGCATTACTCGACACTGTTGAATGTGTTACACTGTTTCTTGACATTTCATACTGCTGAATCATGAAGAGAATGTTGGGTGCAGAGGGCCTTGTACTGATAATGGGAGAAACAGACTACATTCCATGCCCCCACCTTTACAGAGAGCAGAAAGACAGGGAGCCGAGGTCATAACTTAGGCGCCGTGTGAGAGAAAGAATGTGAATGTTTAGGCTTTTACGACTAGGTGGGGGCTACTAGAGGCTATAAAAGGCTGAGTAACCCGTCACCATTTTGAGACTTGCTGTGACCCTCTGCAGGCAGGTCTCCCCATCATGATGGTTCTTATGCTCTTAAGTGTTGAATTATATGGAAATAAAATATTGTTGATTGAGCATTTATACACCGAGTATTGTCCTTCCTTCAGCCCAAAGATTAAAAGAATTGGGAGATCTTAACAATAGCCCGGAACTTGTTCTCACTGTTCAGCTGATTCTTCAGGACTTGTCTGTCCCTCTGCAGGTACTTGGTGGTTGCAGCTTTCCTATCGGCTTTTTCATGGTTCCCATTTGCCTGTGGGATCCCCAAGTAGTTGTAGCTGCCCTCAGTGTCTGCAATGTTGACTTCTGGTAGTTCAATCCAGTCGGTTCTGACTACTTTCCGTAGTCAGTATCTGTATCCAGTCTTGTCAATGATCTCACTGAGGGCGTTCAGGCCTATGCAGAACAGCAGTGGGGACAGAGCATCCCCTTGGTAGATCTCGCACATGATGGTGACTTGTGCTATGGGCTTGAAGTTGGCCTCTAGTGTAGTCCTCCACATCCCCATTGAGTTCCTGATGAAAGCTCTAAGGACCCTGTTGATCTTGTATAGGTCTAGGGATTCCAGGATCCAGGTGTGGGACATCGAGTCATAGGCCTTCTTGTAATCAATCCAGGCAGTGCACAGACAGTCAAAATTCATTGCTTGCATGAAAATCTTTAATCTTAAACCAAGTCTTAGCCTTAAAACAGTCATTTTAATATTTTTTTAAACTCACATATAAGCACATTGTACATCTAGAAACAGACATAAAACACTATCGCTGACCAATTTGAAAGGCTGTTATCAGTGATGTGATATGTTGAGGTCACTGGATGTAATGTTATCTTCACCTTTCCCCCCCAAATGTACCAAAAGTTTTGATGAGGACTTAATTCAAGACAACAGTTGTTTTTATTTACAAACACCTTGTTTATAAATAATATGATAATGAAATTTCCATAATGTTAGAAAGTAATAATTCTGAGTCTTACCTTCAGGTTTCCTCTGAAAATGCTGTCTAAGAACCAGTAACACCAGTAGAACCAAAACACAGACTGCTCCAACAGGAAATAACACACAGCGAAGGAACGAGGAATAAGCAGGAGTGTTTGTAGTAATAGAGGCTGATGTAGGTGGAGGTGTGGATGTAGGTGGAGGTGAGGTGGTGTGTTTGTCTAAAATAAAGCAAACACAGTCATTAAGTTGTCGACACATTGTGAATGTTGAAAGCTGCAGAAACACAGACAGGTGAGTGTGTCACCTGTGACAGTGATCCAGCTGGATGGAGACTCTCCATGACCGCTGATGTCACACTTGTAGAGGCCTTCATCAGACCTGGAAACATGCTGGATGGTCATGTGACCTGTAGGCTGCTTCCTGATGAGGGAGCCATCTTTATAGAAAGCAGCTGGGAGGTTGGAGGGAGTGGTCTTTGTTTTACAGAGCAGAGTGACGTCATCTCCCTCCATCACAGGGAGGACAGGACTCTGCAGGATCACTGATCCACCTTGTCAATGGAGAATTGTACTTAGTAGTCAGTATAAGCTTTTAATGATATAAGTTTGCATATGATAGAATACTGTATGTTGACCTTTTGATGACTTAGATTGTTGTCCACTACAAGACTGTTTTATAAATTCTTTCTCACAGCTGAATAAGCTGTTATTATTTCACTCCTGCCAGGAAGAGGAAGAGCTGGACACTCTTATCTGCGCTCCCTAACAAGAAGAGAGGCTGCGTCCTTCTGAATCTCACAACACACACACATACACCTAAACCACTCTTATCTTCACTCCCTACGCACTTTCCTCTGCCTATGAATAGACGTATTCACTGTTGTATTATTTTTGTATATAAATAAAGACAAGTGCAAGAACAGAGCGCTGATCACAGGGCCCCCACTCTGTTGTGAGCGTTCTGTGACCGCCCTTGCAAGTAAAGATCTACAGTGTGTGTCTCTTCACTCTTAGACTCTCAGCTGAAGAAGTGTCATTTAGAATAAATCTCTTGACATTTATTTTGGTCCTCCGAGCCAGATCAGAAATATCAGAACTGTTATCTGTGACTCTGTTCCAGGATCTGGCACACTGTTTCCTGACGCCGTGGAGCCAGCACCGAAGTCTGTGCACAGCCCTTTTAGACGAGGAGGACCCGGGACGTTCGAGTCCGGGCCGGTCTGGTCCACGGCGGTGGGATTCAGTCTGACGATCCGAAACACCAGTGAGACGTCTGAGGGTGAGAGAAACACTATTTTGTAAAACGGCCACGAAGGTTTTAAGAAACGCGTAAAATAAAATGATAAAATAGGTTAAGTTCGCCAAAAGGCCAAAAGAACTAACTTTAGACCAGTTTCAGAGGTAGCTGTTAAATACTTCGTAACAAATTAGCGCGCAAATGTCTATCTGTGTGTATGTGTGTATGTGTCTAGAAGTAAGTTGATTTTACAGCACAATACGCTGCTGAACTACTTCTATTTTATTTGTTTTCTTTGCTTGAGACTCACGTACTGGTGACAAATGAGAACGGTTGAGTTTTATCTCGTAAAACTGATACCGCTTCATTTTTTAGAAGTGAAGTAGAAGGGCGTATCAGCAACCACTCTGAAGTCAAGCGTGCCAGTGACAGCCCAGCAAAATCTTTGACAATGGGGAATAAACAAGCAAAATTAACACCTGATAAGGAATATTTAGAAAAACAACAAACCGGAGCAGGTAGAATAAGTGCAAATAGGTGGAGAAATCCACAAAAAGCTAAAAACCACAGCTGGGAAGGGAAATGCAATCCCTCAGCTGTTACCCAGCTGAGAGCTGCCCTGAAACAAGAAATTACATTAACAAAAGACCCAAAGGAAAAATTAAAACGTAAGGAAGAATATAAACTTTTCCAAGCATGGGAAAATGAAGCTGAAAGGAGAACTGAAAATAAGAAAAAGAAAGAGGAAAATAAAAATCTATTTAAACGCACTTTCATTAAAGGATTACTACCACCCATTAGGTCTCATGTAGAAAAGAATTGGGTAACGCAAGATACGGGCACAGCAGATGAGGCGTTTCAATATGCTAACCATGCACAGACAGTGGTGAAAAAGAAAGAGAAGGTCTCAGTTTTGCCCTCGACGCTGACACTGTTCTCACAGCTTTCAGTGGAGGCTACAGGGGAGGTTTCAGAGGCCAAAAGAGAGGGAGAGGAATGCGTAGGGGAAGAGCAAGAGGTAGAGACAGGCCTACCACCAAGCAGTGGTTTTAGTACTACATGCTGGAGGTGTGGAAAAGAGGGACATTTTGCACGTGACTGTAAGAAACAAAGAAGCAGTTCAGACTAGGAAGAACTTAATAATCCCTCGTCAAGTAAAAAATTAGAGATCCAAGTATAAGTTTAAAAAGGGCTGGAAACAGACCCAACTGAATACATATAAATGCAAGAGGAATAAAGTTAAATAAAACAACTGTAATGTATTCAAATTGATAAAAGCAAGGATAACAACCTGTAAACTGGTATTAACAATGAAACATAGTTAGGATGAAGACCATGCCCAGACTGAATAGAATGAAAGAAAATACATAACTCACACAAACACATATTAAATGAAATAGAGAGATGCATAAGGTATATTAAGGTTGTGTCATTGTTCAGCCAAGGAAAGTGTGTGAAAAGGAAAATGTCTCCAGCTTGGGAAGGGGTGAAACTGCAGCTCACCCTCAGCCCTTGGTGGACACAAATAAAATATAAATAAAATATTGTAATATACTATTGCTGTTATATAAAAAGATAATAACATTAATAATGAAATAATATTAATATGAAGAGGCACCTCAGTCAGTTATGATGTGAGGTAGATAATTGTTAGAAGTAATCTGCATCAAGCTTAAGGTTGCTCAAATTCAGTATAATGACATATGAAATGAAGAAAATAAAGAAAATATGTAAACTACTTAAGTGCATAGAGGCACTTGACCTGCTCGAAAACCTGTCATCCTAGATGAGACATTGCTGAAATATAGAGCACACCTATACTAACAACTAAAAACCCTGTATACAACAGCTAAAGCTGCACAATTGAGAAGCTGAATTAAATATATGGTCACTGCTAAGCTGATGAGCAGGTTACACATTTTTTTTTTTTTAGAGCAGGAGCTGCATAAGAACACATCAGAGGGAGGGAAACAGCTATTAAAGCTCAAACATGAAGCTATCTGTGGGCTCAGTTTTTTCCCTCACGCTTCTGATTTGTCTTTGGCAGCAGCCTTTTTGCATCCTGACTCGTGTGTAAAGCGTTCAAGCCATCGGTAACTTGTTTTTTGTTTTGTTTTGTTTTTTGTTTTGTTGGGTTGAAAACTGAATAAATTTGTGATCATACTTGTGGATCACAGTGACACATAATGATTAGGCATATGATTTACTAATGCAGATGTAATAACTTTATTCTAAAATTCAAGGAGAACAAACAAGAACAACATCTTCAGTTGTGTCTTGTTGTTGTTCTCTGTGCAGTGTGCTGAGTTTTGTTTTTTGTTCCTTTTGTTTTTTGAAATGTTGCTTGAGTGATGAGTACTGTAACTTCTGTTCAGAGCCAGCTGAGAGCTGGGTTGTCTGTTTTGTTTTAAGGTGACAAGCCAGAAAAGTTAAAACTTAGTTTCTTGTTTTGAAAAAGAAAAAAGGGGAAAAAAGGGAGGTTTTGTGTTTCTCAGCCAAGAACAACTACAATTTCATTTTATGTTTTTGAGAAAGGAGAATTTAAAATAATAGTAATAATAATAATAAAACAAAGAGTGATGTTTTGTTTAAGTGGTGAAGACAGCTAATACTGCAAAATACCATTTAGTGCATGATCTGCGAGCAATAAATGAAATCATCTTATTTATCTTTAAATAAACTCCAATTATGGAGACCTGAAGTCACATGCTTAGGGCACACCCTCAGGTGAAGGCAGAAAGCTACTAAACAAAGAAAAGAAGCTATACAAAATGCGCCACAGCCACAAAACTAAGTATTCATATTCTTTCTGACTCTTTGTGAACCTGAGTTATGACCTTGGCTCCCTGTTTTTCTGCTTCCACCAAAGGTGGGGGTGACGCTCCCGTGGCATGTGCTCTGTTCTCTTTACTATCACAAAGAAGAAAAAAGAGAGAGGCCCCTACTGTCTGAATACAATATTCTTTTCATAACTCAGCAGTATGAAATGTCATGAAACAGTGTAACTCACTCACAGTAAATCAGCAGTGAATCAGCAGTATAGGATAATACAAACCTATCTAATAAATCTAATGATTTTCACATTCTTTTAACTCAGAAGTATGATGTGGCCTACAGCAGTATCATGATTCACTCATTTTGATTACAGGTATAATGTAATATAATCTCACAACTACTACAAGCACATTTGCCTGTCTTAACACACGCGAGTGAAAGGCAACTGTTGAGAAAATGCTCTTTTGGGTGAGACAGTCCCAGAGGCCTTGCATGCAAGCTACTAATATACATACATGCAATGAAGGACAGCTTACACTACAGCACACACTATACATGTGCCTATATCCCTCATTAGTGTTAAAACAGGGAAAACTTAATAGTTTTGTTATCAAATGCTGAAGTTTACCCACTGCTAACAAATAAACTCTCTGGGTTGCAGGACAACAACTTCAAAAAGAAAGACTGGTATGACCAACCAGTGATGAAACAACAAATTTAGTGGTTAAGAGTCAAATGGTGAGATGTTTTCTGCTGATTGAATCATACAAGTGATTACTGAAGGAAGGGAAATTCCTTTTTTGTGCTTTTAAACGTGATCTTACGAATTTTAATATCTACCTGTGTTGTCCTGTCAACTTGGTGGGTTATGAGTTAATTATATTGTGAGGAAAAACAAAAAAGGGGAAGAGAAGGCTGACACAGGGCCTGGCCCGGTGTTTCTCCCCTCTCTGAATAACACAGCCAACACAACATCATTTTCCTGTTCGTCTGTTTTTGTTTTGTTTTTGTTTTTTCTCTTTATGTTTAATTACAGGCTGCTTTGCCGGTCCTGAAAGCCGAAGCTGACCTGGACTCCTGCTCTCCCCTCTACCATCTCTGACCCTGACCCTGACCAAATGCTGCAGCAGCTGGACCCATAACAACAATCTAAAAATGTCAACAGTGCTACAGGAAAGCAATCTCATGCAGCAGAAACAGAGAGCGTTAAATCCAAGGCCTGTTTCACTACACGGGGAAGATTTCCAGACAGCTTCAGCTGACAGAGCTGTGACGAGACGCCCATTAAGCCCGAATGAAAAGTGAGGCCGAGCAAAAGAATGCTGACCTTGATAACTATGCATTAACACTGTACAGGACAGTGACGGACCAACACGGATGATCGGGCAGCAGAAGAAAGGGCGTGCCAGTGACAGGAGGAGCAACTGAGGTCAAAAGGCACCTCAGAATGGACAAAACACAGAAGAAGATGCAGGTTTCACCTGCGGTGAGCATGGACGCTGGAGAAAGGACTGCCCCAATTGGGGCCAGGACCAGGACAGACTGAACTTTGAGCAGCAGCAGCAATGGTCGCAACCGGACTGAAAAGGAGGAGGGCAGGACCCCAGGACACGCTTCAGGCCGTGGTTTACCCAAAACACCAGAACAGGAAAGTGATGAACACACCAACATACACAAACATACACATCTACACACACTGACTCAGAATGAAGAGAAACACACACCTGAACAGACGTGCACTTGTTGATTGAGTGAGAAATGACACACACACACATCAGACAATGTACACTCATCAAACATGACTGATGCCCTGAACGCCTTGAGACAGATCCAGCAGGCCCAAAATCAGGCCTATGTAAATAATACAAGTGACTGCTAAAAAGACTACTACTGCCTTTTCACTGTGCAATACTTTTTGTTAAAAACCAACTGTGCAATAGACTTCAATACTTGAAATACTTGAAATACTTGAAATACTTGCAATTCCTTTGTATTCTTATTCTTATTTATTCTAGTTATCCCTTTTTGTATTTTTACTTTTATTTTGTGTTTTTGTAACATGTATCCTGCCATGTCTAAAACTCATGATTAACCGCATAATTGTTTCCACTGTTGCTGCATACATAGCCGTGACAAATGATGATGATGATGACCCCGACCTGTGGAACATGAAGACTTTGTGTGATTAATGATGATGTGACAGAAAATGTACAACAAGATGTTACATACTGATATCTCACTTCAAAGTTATACTGACAACAGGAGGGAATGTCAATGGAGAATTGTACTTAGTAGTCAGTATAAGCTTTTAATGATATAAGTTTGCATATGATAGAATACTGTATGTTGACCTTTTGATGACTTAGACTGTTGTCCACTACAGGACTGTTTTATAAATTCTTTCTCACAGCTGAATAAGCTGTTATTATTTCACTCCTGCCAGGAAGAGGAAGAGCTGGACACTCTTATCTGATGCTCCCTAACAAGAAGAGAGGCCGCGTCTTTCTGTATCCCACAACACACATGCATACACCTAAATCACTCTTATCTTCACTCCCTACGCACTAACTTTCCTCTGCCTATCAATAGACGTATTCACTGTTGTATTATTTTTGTATATAAATAAAGACAAGTGCAAGAACAGAGCGCTGATCACAGGGCCCCCACTCTGTTGTGAGCGTTCTGTGACCGCCTTGCAAGTAAAGATCTACAGTGTGTGTCTCTTCACTCTTAGACTCTCAGCTGAAGAAGTGTCATTTAGAATAAATCTCTTGACACACCTCAACACAGAGACAAACTACAGCATTTCATCCATTTACACACAGCTTCATCAACACTAACTCCACACACTCAGCTTACCAGTGACTGTCAGGTTAACCATGTTACTGATGGACCCTCTCTGGACTCACACCAGTAAACTCCACTGTCCCATGTAAAGAGATCAGTGATGTTACAGGAAGAGCTATGCTTTTTTCCCCAGTCGACTCCACACTGAGTCCTCTGTTTTTACTTGTGTTTCTCCTCAGAGTCCATCCAGCAGAGCTGTCGTCCTCCTCACAGCTCAGAGACACAAAGTCTCCTTTATAGAGCTGAGAGCTGCTGGGACTCACAGTCAGACGAGCTGTGAAGTGTTAAATAAAATTAAGATGATCAATGACAATGTCTTAAAATAATTAATAATATCACAAACTTATTCAAGGAAATCAAAAGTGAAAGCACATGTGTGTTGTGAGGGCTACGAGAGCAGCTGTCAGATTGTGAACCCTTTAAATTCATTTAGCTACTTCCAGCAATTTTACATTGGAAACTTCCACTAAAACAATGCATATCAATCTTGACAATTTAACGTATTTGAAAAACAAAACTATTTATAAATATAATATAATAAATAAATAACTAAGGTTACTGACCTTGGTTTGCTGTGCAGCTCAGCACTGAGATCAGAACTGAAGAGAAATAAAACAGTTCACTGAGTCAGTGAGAGGAAAGCAAGTTTGTTCTTCTAAAGGTAACTAAGGAACATTAAACTCAACACAAGTGGGTATGTTGTTTTTTTATACAGGATGTGTTAAAAGGACAAGATGAAGGAAGAAAAAGATGGAGATGAATAAGACATACGCTGTGAAAACCAGGCAACAGCATTAATAAACAAGACCTGACACAGACCCAGGAAGGGAGGCCAAAGAATACACGATGAAGAGAACTCCAACACAGAGAGAACACGGAGCACTGTGGAAGATGCTGATGGCCTATACAGCAGGAGGTTTATTAGGCATAAGTAAATAAGTAAGTAAGTGTTAGAGAACGATGGCTTCACAGGCAAAACAGACGAAGGAATCAGTGCACACACAACTATTTATCCACATTCCTGTATTAACATCAAGCAAATCTATCATGCAGCTCTGGTGCTTTCAGAGCAGCTCTGAAGGTGTTCAGTACTAACAGGCATAAATGTGTGGATGTGGGGAATTTTGAGGCCCAGTTAAGTTCAGCCTGTTTTCTTATGTTTTCCTATTCACATGTAGGTTGGTTGATGAGATTATTCTGTTCATGTGCTCTAACCTCACAAGAGGTGCTTTATGTTGTAAGGTAAAGACGCTACAATAACCGAGAGCAATCAGTAACCTATGAGCAAGCAGTTGGAAACAGTTGGGTTAAAACTTTGTTTAACAGGAAGAAACCTCCAGTGAAACCAGGCTCAGGCCGGGCAGCCATCTGGTTATGGGTGATGATATTTGTCCTAACAAGTGATTTAGCAGGCGTACCTAATATAGAGGCCAGTTAGTATACATCAACAATGGCAACCCTTCAATCCTCGATCATTTAGCCTTTCACTTTTGTTTTATTGCTTATTTATTATTGCATACACTCACCAATCACTTTAAACCTCTGCAATCAGTTTGTTACCAAACATACCCACAACTGACTGAGTGTAACATGTCTGCACATTTCAAGTAAATCCACATTTTCTACGAGATTCCTTCTTACTGTGTAACATGGTATGAGTCCCTCTGTAGACCTGCTCTGTGTTCTCATGATGCTCTTCAGATAAATTCAGTCCAATCTAAATTTCTCTTGTCTTCTCCAATAATAACCCGACTAAAATACAGACACTCAAACAACCAGAGAGAATTTACTCACAGAACAGACGAAGCAGAAACATTTTCTTGTTTGTTCCTCTCAGTAATCTGCCCTTTCTCATCTGTTATCAGTGACAGCAAATAAAGCACGCCCGCTTCCTCTCTGTATTTTTCTCCTTCTATATATAAAAGCCTGTGTCACAGCCATTTGGGTTATTTAAGTACTCACAGTTCTTGTTGGATCGTTTCACCTATTCATTCTCACACCCACTCCTTCACACCCTGATGAACACAGCAGAGCTACTTGATGTCCTCCAGTATCTTGTAAAAAGATACTCTGGTATGCAAACTGGAGCAGCCGGCAATCAAACCATGAACCACAAAGCGGTTGTGGCTCAGACTGACAGTCTGTTTTATGTGGAGCTTCATGAATCAGATTCATTTGTGTTTTTATTTCTGTCGTCTGATTTTTGGAGCACCGCTGTATCCTGGTACCTTACATCTCCCTTTATAAAGCTCTCTGCAAGCTACCAACACCCACACACATTTACATGCACACACTAATGCTTACACATACACATCATATATCTATGGCCTTTAAGTGACTCCTGACCTCTTTACTGTTAATCAGACCTGATTTGGGGTCACATGTCATCAAGTCCTCTTTTCTCCCTGAGGTAAGTCCAATCACATTGGCCTCCCATTTAAAGCTTGTGACCTCATTTCCTCCAAGTTGTACATGTTCATGTTAGTGCATGGTTTGATTACTCAGATATCCCATCACCCTATGCTCTTGCAAGGTGATCATAAATACCTGCTCTATAATAATAAATTAATATATTAAATGAATTAAAGCAAAGACTGTCTATAAATAATCAGAAATATTTTCTTCAGATATTCATGTAAATACAAAAAAAAATTTAATTACTTCAGTTACTTATTCAGTTTCTGCATACAAATATGATTTTAAGTAGAGTCCCATTATTCTCTTGAACTCAAAAATTAGAATAAAATAATAATATAAATATAATAAAAATGAATAGGAAGAAAGTTCCAGCAGAACCAGGCTCAGAGAGGGGCGGCCATCTGCCGTGAGCAGTTTGGGTGAGAGAAGGAAAACAGGATAAAGTCATGCTGTGGAAGAGAGACAGAGATAACAAGTACGATTCAATGCAGCGAGGTCTATTAACACATAGTGAGTGAGAAAGGTGACTGAATAAAAAACACTCAATACATCATGAGAATTCCCCAGCAGCCTACACCTATTGCAGCGTAACTAATATTTATATATGAAGTGAACACTGATGGGTTACTCCTGGCACTCTGTTGAGGATTCCGATGACTTATACATCGGGGAAACCAAACAACCTCTGGCAAAGTGGTTGGCACAACACAGAAGAGCTACCTCTTCAGTAAGTCAAGGAGGTCATCTACGTGAAAAGGGAAGATATACAAATGTATAGTTTTAGAAAAAAAAAAAGAAACAGGTTGGGGGGGTGATGGCCTGACTTTGTTCTTGGTTGATGAGAGAGGAGGATGTTTTGGTAGATCTGGGGTTTATAATATTAATTAGACAAGCACAGGAGTTACCACAGTCTTAACGTGGTGACTCCCTTCCTTTATTGCCAGGCTGCAACCCCCCAACACACACACAAGGCACAACCACCAGAGGGCGCTGCATGAACCATTGAACTGGTCACTAATTTAACAGAGGAGAGAGCAGCTGGGAAGGAAAGTGAATAGCCCATCCTGTGATTGTTGTGAATGGTGTGCGTCACATAAACTTGAGTTAATATTCCATGTTTAAGATGCTTTACTCTGTTACTTGCATGCTGTAATATTATTGTATTACATGGTGGCTAAGTAGAGGGCTGACTGCTTACCTCGATATAAATTCAGTATCTAAGTTAATACTCTTTACAATGCTCATTTTTTTTTTTTTTTTTTTTTTTTCAAGTAAACTCCACTGTTACAATCTACTCCCTGGATGTCAGCCTCTTCTTTGACCGAGGATAACTATTACAGCTCAACCCAGCATTAAACATATGTGCACCATTCTGTACACCTACACTATAAACACACTACACTGGAATGCTTTTATATACAGTGGTCCCTCGCTATAACACGGTTCACCTCACTGCACTAGATGTTTCTAGTGCAATTTTGCATGCTGTTTTGATTTTTTACAGCGCATTGTGTTCTGCGTCCTGATTGGCTGTAGAACATTGCCAATCAATCTCGTGCTGTGTCTCCTGTACAGCACAGAATGTGTTCAGCTTTTCAAATTGTGTTAAATCTTCAATTGCTAGCAGTGTGACTCTGCAGTGCAGTACTGTGTGTTTGTGAGTTTTCTCCCCAACAAACACAATAATGTCGACGAAACGTTTGCACCGTCAAAATCAAACTTTACTCAACTCGTTCTTCTTGCTTCCTCTGCTTCCGTACTATTGATTCATTAATGTTGAATTCTCTGGCAGCTGCTCTCTTCCATGTTCAGGACCTGAAAACAGGGCTTGATCTTTGGTTTTATTCTATGATACTGGATTTATTTTTCTACAAAGATTTGAACTTTTTTTTGTGAACTTTCAACAATTCTAATCTTTCCAGGGGATTTTTTTTAGTGAACTGATGTTAATCAGATCTAAATAAGCTCGATCTCCACATCACCGGTTGGATAAGGTTATCATGCTGGCTTCAAAATTTGCGAGTCCACACAGTTTATATTAATCAGTTTATTTTGTACCTTGTGGTTCAAATGTGTCAAATATCAACACTGAATGTACCTGCAGATGTTTTTGATCACATCGTACTCACTGAAAGTCCTTACAAACATTAGAGCTAATCACTTAGAACTGCCAGGAGGTGTCATTTTGAGCCATCACTCCTTTGTCTCCCTACACTCAATACTCCAAGCCCATCATGTCTGATGTTTCCCTGATGTCCCCTTAATGTCACGATGTAGCTCCAGTACTTAGTAAGGAAAATGATGACTTACAATTTTGCTTTTGTAAAATAAAGTTCTTAAATTCAGTATGTGCTGTCTCAGTCTGCTCCCTGAGTCAACCATGACACAGATCTGGCAAATTTTATTTATTTATTACTAAAGGAGGCGCTATCTAACCTCTGAAGTGGCTGCAAATTTTACCAGGGTTTTAGACGAATGCCCCCCTGTGATTTTATTTTTAATCATTTTAACAGCAAACTGAATAAAAGCCTTGACTCCGTTGCTCCACTCACCACCAAAAAGATTAACGTAAAACGTGTATCACCCTGGAGAAACGAAGAAGTCAAAACACTCAAAAGAAATTGCAGGGCAGCAGAAAGGAGATGGAGGAAAAATAAAAATGAAATCAACTATCAAATACTTTGCGAGCAACTTAAAATGTACAATAATACACTCAGGAATTCAAGAAATTCATACTTCGCCAAAATAATCAGTAATAACAAAAATAATCCGAAGGTCCTCTTCTCCACCATAGATCACTTATTTAACCCTGATTTTAACAGCTCCCAAAGAACCCCACAGACTCACTCTGTGAGCAGTTTGCAGACCACTTCAGGGGAAAAATCAACACCATCAGATGTGATATTTATCTTCTCGTGATATGTTTTTAAACATATCTGAGGGCTCGATTACCTGAGGAGACACTGGACAGCTTTGTCCTGGTTAATGCTGAGAACCTTAAGAAGGTTTTCTCCACAGTGAGACCCACCACATGTCTTTTAGATCCAATCCCCTCTTTACTTTTTAAAACACTTTATGGATTTTTTGAAGCTGAGCTTTTATACATGATGAATTGCTCTCTTCAGTTGCGTGTCTTCCCTGCTGCCTTTAAAACGGCGGTGGTGAGGCCCCTTCTGAAGAAGAGCAATGTGGATTGTAATGATTTTAATAACTACAGACCTGTATCCAACTTACCATTTTTAAGTAAAATTTTAGAAAAACTTGTTTTTACTCAGATTAATGATTTTCTGAATGATAAACAGATCCTAGAAATATTTCAGTCTGGATTTCGGGTGAACCACAGCACAGAGACTGCTCTCCTAAAGGTTTTAAATGATGTTAGATGTAACTGGGACTCCCAAAAGCTCTCAGTCCTGGTGCTACTGGATCTAAGCGCAGCCTTTGATACAGTAGACCACGCTATACTTTTAAACAGACTGAAACACATGGTGGGCCTCTCTGGTGCTGTACACAACTGGTTCACTTCCTATCTCTCAGACAGAACTTTTATGGTGAGTATGGATACATGCTCCTCTAAGATCCATAAAATGACATGTGGTGTGCCTCAAGGGTCGGTTTTAGGCCCTGTACTTTTAATTTGTATATGCTCCCTCTTGGCGGCGTCATCAGGAGGCATGGAGTGAACTTCCACAGTTACGCTGATGACACTCAGCTGTATATCTCCGTGTCTCCTGACGACACCAGACCAATGGATGCCCTTTTTAACTGTATTCTAGATATAAAATCTTGGATGGCAGAAAACTTTTTACAGCTTAACCAGGACAAAACTGAAGTTTTAATCATTCGTCCTGAGGCTCAGAGAGAGAAACTCTTGTCTAAATTACAGGCATTTCACTATGTCCTTCACTACAAGTGAAAAACCTGGGTGTTATTGTTGACTCTGAGCTTGGTTTTATCTCACATATTAAACATGTAACCAAAATTGGATTTTATCATCTAAAAAATATAGCCAGAGTCCGCCCTATTCTCTCTCGGGCCAACACAGAGATGCTGATGCATGCTTTTATTACCAGTCGCATTGATTACTGTAATGCCCTGCTCTCTGGTCTCCCCAAAAAGAATATTTCACCTTTACAACTTTTACAAAACTCTGCAGCTCGTGTGCTGACGAAGACCAGAGGGCGGGCCCACATTACACCGGTTTAGAATCGCTGCATTGGCTCCCCGTGTGTTTCAGGATCGATTCATGATCGTTTATGTTAATGAGAGTGTGGGGAGTGAGTGGGAGGGTGTGGTGGGGTGAGCTGCTTTTAACCATGTAAAGCACTTTGTGCTACATTTTTTGTATGAAAAGTGCTTTATAAATAAAGACTGATTGATTGAAAATACTGTAATTACTCAGGGGTAAAGCTGATATTCAAAAGAAGGTGAGGTAAAAGAATCACAGATGGGGTTAAATGATGCAACAATTCACATGATACAATCAGTTTAAAGCTGATATTTAGAAGTACAGAGTAAGGACTGAAGTAAGTGTGGGGCTTCACAGATGCCAGTTAGACATTGTTCCAGTGGAACAGCTGAAGCTGCTCTTATGAATTGTCTTGCAGTAAAAAGACCTGGAAGAGTTTAGATATGGAAATGTTTCGGATAAGTTTCAAACATTATCTTGTCTGTTACCGGGTCCCCATTTTGTCTGTTTAGTGTCTAAAAAAGTAAGTTTGTGCTCCGAGACTGTTGGAGACGGGGCTCGAACCAGCAACCTTCCGATTACAAAACGAAATGCCAACTCTTGAGCCACAATCAGCCCGGTTATCGCCCAAATAACTGTGATCCTCAACTTCCAGGCAAGAAGAGGAAGTAGAAGTCACTGCTGTGAAGAAATTGAGGCTATAGTTCACATGGGCTCACTAAAAAAGGACATTAGAAGATTAGAAAAATGTTGCCTGGTCTCACGACTCTCCATTTTCGGGCTGGTGTTGGTGGTGTAGTGTTGTGAGACATATTTTTATATGACTTTTTATCACAACACACTATGTAACAAAGCTCAAATCATGTCAAAATGGTTTCCTCAATTCAGCAGAGCAACTTTGGGATCGTCGTGGAACGAGATTTACATCACAGATGTGCAGCCAATAAATCTTCTGTGTGATGCTTTTGTATTATTTCCACCAGCTTGTTGTCTGTATACTACAAAGAAAAAAGGCAGCTCCTAAAGTAAAAGGGGTCCAGCTTAGTAGTATCAAATGTACATAATAAAGTGGCCGGTGAGTGTAAGCGCTATGAACAGACATCATTCACTGCTTAATAACAGCCAGTAGGTGGCAGCAGAGGAGCTTCTATTTGCACAGCCCATGCAGGCCTTCACTTGACCTTTGACCTTTAATTACAGGAGGGAAAACACTGTAAGAGAATAATGTTTCTCTGCTGAGAGGACAGACAGAGAGGGAACTGATATTGTTATTTGATTATAGTGTGTGACGCAATACACAAGAGGCCAGGATGGGAAATTACACAATCATTTCTCTCCAGTGTATTTAAGCTGTGTTTCATCAGTCTATCACAGGCTCACTACAGAGAGGCAAACAGTCATTCGTGCTATTAAATCAAAGTAAAAAGTACTTGCTTTAGTTTAGTAGATAACTAAACTATCTAAACTATTCAAATAACCATTTGAATACTAAGATGGAAAACATATGTAAAATGGTTATAAACAAGGGCAAGAAAATGCCCTTTTTTGGATTAAGTAAACAAGAGTTGCTCTTTGGAGGCCTTTGTTTTCCAATATCTTCTTCATGTTTTTTATGATGGATCGGATATTCATCAGATTGACAGAGGTTCAATCCCAGTATCTTATCATATGTGAGTTCACAGTCCAGTTACCATGGACTAAACTGGGGAGAGTCGGGCAAAGAGAACACTACATAAATAAATTTACCAACCAATAGCTGGGCAGACCAGTATTGTATCAGTCAGTGTTAATTTTATTTCTATAGCACATTTAAAAGCGACAAAGTTGACAAACTAGTTACTTAATGAACAAGAGAAAACAAACACAGAAAACAAGACGTGAGATGACGCAAATACAATGTATTTAACATAAAAACAAACATAAAACAAACCAGATCTCAAACTGAACTCAGATTAAAGCTAACATAAAAAAGTGACGTTTAAGACAGAATTTGAAAGACTGAATAGATTCTGAATTATGAATATCAAGTGGCAAGTTATTCCAAAGTATTCCAGGCACTGCAACTGCGACGGCCCAAACTCCTCTATGCTTTAAATGAGACCTTGGTTAGTTTTTTTTCCCCCTTTTCACCCAAAATGATGAGCATGCACATTTGCTTCCATTGTCTGCTGCTATTGAAGTGCTAAACATTAGAAATGAACCTCACTGTACATGCTGAAGAGTGTTTCAGTTCCTAAAAGGCCTCAGGAGGAGAGAAAAATACTTGAGAAATACTGTGTGAACTTCACTGCTTTGACATAACAACAGTGTGGCAAATTAAAGGTGGTTCACCAGTCAATCACAGGCCTGTCACAGACACACAAACAGTCATTTAGGCCCTTCAATCAATTTAAAAAGCTTGAGTTTTAGTTCAGTAGATAACCACGAGAAAAATAACATCGCAAACAAGAACCAAAATTACTGCTAAAGCTCATCACCTGTTTAAAAACACAAAATAGTAACCACATGGATAATGGCTATCAACAAAGGCATGAAAATACTGTTTATTTTTTCTTTTGGATTAAATAAACTAGAGTTGTTTTTTGGAAGTGGGTCGTCACATGATGGATCGGATCTTCATCAGATTGTCAGTGGTTCAAATCCAGTATCTTATCATATGAATCTCAAATAACAATCAGGTCTGCATGTGAATGTTAAAATGTGTCTGCTGTAACAGCTTGAAGAGCTGGGTGAGAGTGAAATATGGTTCATGCAGCCTGCAGACTCTGAGTTTACAGTCTGTTTAGCAGTTGCTGTGTATGTTTAAAGTCACCACACCACTAATCGATGAGTTTTGAGTATATTTTCATAGGTTTTACAGCTTTCCCTACAAATAAAGACCTCCTCCCATGGCCATTTATATCACATCAAAGTAATTTAAGAAAAAAAACTGTTAAATGAGACAGAAATTCCTATTTTTCATTATCTAGAAATGTATGTTTTTGTCATCATGCTGGGTCTTTGTGTGTAATTTCTGGTTTGAGTTAATAGTCTTTGATTTGTTGTTATTCATGGTTTTGGTTCTTTTTATGGTTTTGTATTTATGTTATAGATTTTAGTCTTTAGTTTCTGTCTCTGTGTCTTCTTGTGTTTCACATTTTTCATGTCTACATGTTCCATGTGGCGACTCTGTCTCCTCAGTCCTTCCTCTGTGTCTCTTTATGTTAACCTCTCCCTGTTGTGTTCCCCATGTGTTTCCTCCTTGTATTTAAGCCCTGTGTCTGTTGTAGTGTTGTCTTATGTGCTGTGGTTTTCCTGTGTGTTCCTCGCCATCCTCACTTCTAGTTTCCCGTTCTTAGTTTCTAGTTTCCCATTTTTGTTTTTTTGGCTTTAAAAATTTGCTACAGCACAATAAATCTGCCTCTTTTAGTTTACCTTCTTTGTCTACGTAAGTCCTGCTTTTGGCTCCTCTTCCTGGCAGCAGCAGCAGCCAGATCGTTTAATACAACCCAGGAATATTTTCCACTTATTCTGCAGTTTTCCGGTTCAAAAGCCTTTGTTTTGGGGGGGGTTCCATGTCTTTACTCTTAAAGCTTTAAAGCTCTAAATCAGTGGTTCTCAAACTTTCCACAGTGAGTCCCACATCATAAACTATATGGCTTTTGAACTACCACCCTCATGACCGACATTAAAGTACAACAGTATAAGCCTGTTTAACAGGAGACATGAGACAATATTTATTTATTTTATTAATGAAAGCACAAGCTCATCAATCACCTGTTCAAAAACACAAGAGCTATTTTTATAATAGCGATCAACAAAGGCAAAAAAATGTTTGGATTAAACTAGAGTTGTTCTCAAACCATCTCCATACTACAGTGTAGATGATGACTTTAGACCAAGATTATCTAGAAGGGTTTTTTTTTTTTTTGTCTTTGTCTTTTTCAATAATTTGAAGCAGGGCTGTGTGGTGTAGCAGCACCAGGAATAATATTTGTCTCAGTCACAGCTCCTGGATGGGCGCTGTATGTTCCTCACTGGTTACCTGGTTACCTGGTACTGACCTATGACCCCTCCAGATGTCTTATTCGTGTTTTTTTTTTATTTTTTTTTTAATGTTTGATATGAACCGGGCCACACAACTTTGGATTGCAAAGTTTGGGTGGAAGTAAAATATGGTTCATGCAGTCTCTGAGTTTACAGTCTGTTTACTATCTACTAAACTTGGAGACAGTAGGGCACAGAAAAAACTACATAAGTAACTTAATGAACAATTTCTTCTTCTACTTGTTCTCTTGTTCTCCATCTCACACATTATTTACTCATGACTCGTGACACCAGATGTATAATGTTTTCTTTAGAAAAATGATACAATTTGAAAGTCATCTATACACAGACTTTAAAAAAATAATTTGGGACAAAGAGGCTCAAAGTGAGACAAGAACAAAGCAACCACACACCCCTGCATCACCAGGAGCAGCAGCCAGAGTCGTGATACAAGGTAGTTTCATATCAACAGAATTAAAGAGGTTAAAGAAACTATCTAGCCACGTGTGTTATACTTGATACATGAGTTTCTGTGACTTTATGAGACTTCTTCTGTGTGATTTTATTTTCCTCTGAAAACCTTTGTGAAAGACTCCATATTAAAAAAAACTGTGAATTTTCTGACAAATATCTCATGGTTCAGGCTTTTGTATGTAAAAGGGTTATCATACAACAGCTCTCTGTTCTATAGAAAATGGCTGCATTACTCTTGTTTTTCTCTTCTGGCTGATGCAGCAGCTGATTCAGAAACATCTGTTTAGCAGGAAATGGTCTCTTTCTCCCACGGCCAGTCTCCCTCACTTCCAACTGCAGATGGTAAAGGGCAAAGCCTGGTGGTTCTGGATGTGTTTTTACTTATGAGGGAGTTTTTACTTTTTACTGATGCTTACTCATCATGTAGGGAATGATGTGATTGCTGGGGTTTTCTCTGCTTTCTTTGTTTTGTTATAGAGTCTTTATATTGCTATTTAAAGTATGTTGAGACAATTGTTGTTGTCATTTGACACTATATAAATTAAACTAAACTGAGTTGCTCAAATGTCACTTGGGAATATATGAGGTGGAGCTGTCCTGAGTTGAGGCAGCTAGCCTAATCCTGACCCTGAGTCAAGTCCAAAAGGTGCGGCCAGAAAATGTAAAGATTTGGGCCACATCCTGGCAAAATATTCATTACCATCTGCAAATTCTAACGAATCTCTTGCTCTTGATATCCAGAATAATTTGTGACTGGATCTCACAGTCATCCTCCAGAGAAAACAGACTTACAAAAACTGTTCATCAAATCTAAAATTTAGATTATTTTAATGTGTGTAAGCTCTAATGTTCTCTAACCTAAATGAGTCTGCTTTTCATCCATCCATAGTCCATTTGTTTTATATCTTCTCTTTGAACAAGATAGAAATTTAGGAGTAACATGGCCTTACAAACCCAACAGTGAGATCTTAAGAGATCCACAGCCTACAGCTCTTCAATGGGGTGTCACAGGGTCCCCAGGAAAAAAAATTGTAAAAGTAAAATAATAAAATAAATATTCTTCTGTAGCATAACAAAGTATAACATAAATTATTCTGTAGCAATTACACAAGAATATCCAGTAATGTCCCTGCCTACAATTAAACACATTCACTTACCGAAAATCGGGGCATCTGCTGTGGCAAATGGGTGCAAGCCTTTTACCACAAACTTAGTCACTGCTCAGTGACATTCATCCTGGCCTGAAAGGAGAAGCTTACGGTAGACTGCAGAGGAAACTGCCAGCAGCTGAGCCAGCCAGACTCTGACTGTCTCATCATGGTCACCTAAATGCACAGTAATGTCAGGTTTTGTAATAAGGCAGATCGCACTAACATAATATGCACCGTTAGTTGATTATTTACCTGCCGCATTAACAGGAGAGGACATGCAAACGTTACCGCTGCTGCTGGGTTGAGATTCACGAGTCCGGAGCGGAATTAAAAACACGACATTCATTAAAGGTTATCAAGTGTTTTGTGAGCAAATGCTTTTGCATATTCGTAGTGTTTCCTCCGTTAAATGAAATATCTACTTTGCAAGTATTACAAGTTTCCCTGTTGTCATCCGTTCTTGTTAAGTATAACCAAACTTTTGAGTGTTTGAGCCGCCATGTTTCCTGCCAGGTACATAATACTCCGCAACGTGGTGACATCATTCGGGGCGACTGGAATCAATAAGGGAATCGTTTGCAAAAATGGCAAACAATTCCAAGGAATTGAAACAGTGGGAACCGGTTCTCAACAAGAACCGGTTTTCAATACCCATCCCTAGTCACAGGTGTCACATGCAAATTGTGACACTGGATCATGTAAAACAAGCTTTGTGCCACTTGGGCAACACAATATCTAAACTGTATAACTCCATTAAAAAGCTTCCGTTTCAGTTTCAGTTTTTTATTTGTCATATGCAAGTTAGCACAGGGTCAACATTGCAATGAAATGTCTTTGACGAGCAGAAGACAGTCACTCAGCAGAATGGTACAGTAGAAGAAAGAAAAATAAAATAATACAAAATAAATAGAAAAATAGTAAAGGGCAAAATATTAATAAGATAATAATAATAAGAGATTTCCAGTTAACTGACTAAATATAAATAAAATCTTAACTAGGAATGTGACGGGGGGGGGGGCAGATGGGATATTGCACAGTGGCAGGAATGAGCAGCAGTGCAGGCTGAACAGTACAAAAGTATTGGGTTTTTTTTGCTTGTTTTTTTTTTTGTTTGTTTGTTTTGTGGCAGTTGTCACAGTATTGCACTTTTTAAAAAGCTGTGTGCTTTACGGAGGCATCGCTGAAGATAAATGTCCTGAATGGCAGGAAGCCTCGTGCCAGTGATGTGCTCTGCTCCCTTCACCACCCTCTGTAGTGATTTACGGCTGCTGGCAGAGCAGCTTCCGTACCAAGCTGTAATGCAGCTCGTCAGCAAGCTCTCGATTGCACACCTGTAGAAATTTGATGTGATGTTGGCGTTCATGCCAAACTTCCTCAGCCTCCTCAGGAAATAAAGCCGCTGGCGAGCTTTCCTGATAGCAGTGTCTGTGTGAAGGGTCCAGGAGAAGTCATCGGTGATGTTGACTCCAAGGAATTTGAAGCTGCTGACCCTTTCGACCTTAACACCGTTGATGTGGTTGGGCTGGAGTTCCCTGACTGGTCGTTTCTAGTAGTCCACTATCATTTCTCTAGTTTTGCTGATGTTGAGAGTCATGGTTATTTTCCAGACACCACTCGTACAGTGCCATCACCTCCTCTCTATAGGCTGTCTCATCATTGCCTGTGATGAGGCCTATGATGGTTGTGTCCAATGTTCCCTCTAATTTTTCATGTGTCTGAGCGAACACACAAACTCCCTGAGCGATCCCTTGGACCACTGTGAGCGACATCAGACGTGTGCACTGTGGTCACGCCAGCATCTAATCCATCCAAGTTACATGGTTTATTAAAATAATCAAATTACAGCATTTACATTTATGTTAGACTACTTTTAATTAACTGCTTTAGCCCACTTACAATGAAAATTTAAAAAATCTTGTTCATGACCTGTGTAGTATGTTAACACTATTGGAAGTAAAAATAACTTGAACTCCAATTTTGATAACACAACTTTCTTTCTTTCTTTTTTTTTTTCATAAAGCTCTGACTTGTATTATGAGTCTGAGTCTGTGGTCTGGGAGAGAGTCCTGTAACTCTGTCTGCCAAATACAGTATATAATGACCAATGTTGGGCAATTAATTATATAGTTACTTCTTCAAAAAAATAACTCAGTTTGGCAAACAACAAAGTTTTTTGCAGCTATTTATTTTTTTAATGCAGCCAAGGCGTTTTTAAATAAACATTTCAAACTATTTACAGAACAATCAGCTGTTCTGCATCAAATCTATACCACACAAATTCTTTGTGCCACTCCAAAAAATATTTGTGTCCACTATGAGATAAAGGAGAACAACAGCCTGATACCTGCAGGCCTGACAACAGGAGATGTATCACTGCTGTAACACCTGTAACATTCAGCAGTCGCCTCATTGTTCTGACACACACAACAAAACTATTGACTACACTACACACTAACTACACACTAACTACACAAGATTTGCGCTAAACGTCTCAAATCTCTCACATCTCAAAACACCGCCGTCACTCCTAAAACTTCCCCCGTTTCTTAACAACTAGATGCCACGTTGCCATATCATTTTTTGATTGGTCGACATGGTACTTTTTTCGACCAATAGGAAAGGGAGGGGGGGGTTTGGTTTTGTTTTTGCTCAAGGGCGGAGAGTGCTTTCGAGCGTTTTCCTTATAATACGCCGTTTTTGCCGTTTCTTCCCGCAGTAAATATAAACAACGACAGTATTCAGGAAGAAAACCAAACATTGAATATATCATAACTCTGGTTTTACGTGGACTATCAACACAATTTAAAACTCGTATAAAGTCCACACTTTTTCCGTCAGTTGTTCGTCTGTCCTGCTCACATCTCCAATGGTTGTACACGTTGTCATTAACGTGGCTTCACTTCACATCAGCACGCCGCTTTGCTAGCTAAAACACCGGAGTCGGCACATAAGGACGCTGTCATAGCCTGTCAACGACGTTGATTGGCTGCGTATATACGAATGTGAATCGCATTATTGGCTGCACTATAGGATAAGGTGGCATCGTTCTAATCCCATACAGGAGCAGCCAGTCACTTACTGACTCACACTGCAAAACAGAATTGTTAACCTATTTATTTTAATTTCAATTCAGGTTAGATTTTTTTTTGTGCGCAACGCAGATTTTCTGTGCGCAGAGACCGTGCCAGCAGTGCGCAATTGCGCACGTGCGCAGCTTAGAGGGAACATTGGTTGTGTCATCCGCAAACATGATGATGTTGGACTCGTGTTTAGCAACTAGGGCTGCCACGATTAGTCGACTAGTCACGATTACGTCGACTATCAAAATCGTCGACGACTAATTTGATAGTCGACGCATCGTTTGAAGCTTTGTAAGATCCCAAAAGACGCAGGAATAAGTAGTAGGATTTAAGAGTGTAATAATGGACTGAAACAGAAGATGGCAGCACTGCATGTACAAGGATGCCAGCCGCCGTTAAACCCCGAAGAAGAAGAAACTGTGTCCCAGAATTCATAGCGCAGCCCATCGCGGCCCTGCTCAGTTTCCAACAATGGCGGCAGCTAGTTAGTTTTAATATTACTCTTATTATTCTTTCTGGGTCAAAAAAAAACGTTGAACATATTTTCCAGCGAGAATGTAGCTGTGTAAACTTCAAATATCTGCTCAGTTTATCAAGACACCACATATTTTCAAAAGCGCTCCGACGTTTTCGGAGACGTCTGTTACCCACTAGCTCGATAGCTAATCGGGGATCAAGGCTCACTAGAACCCGTAAGAACATCGAACTCCCGGCAAATCGTTTTCAAACCCACCGCCGTCTTTCGCTACTCAGGTTAAACATGATATATAAGTCACTTAGATAACTTAAAAATGTTATTGTTTGGCCTTTTTCAGTATTTTATTTGTTCCTGAGTAAATCGGTTTGGCTGAGATTAAAGTTATAGTTTTTACACAGCTGAATAAACATCAAGCAGACAACTGATTATCAGAAGTGTGAGATGCTCGAGAATATACTCCGGTGTCCTGTTATATTTTAGATAGCAAGGGGCAGACGTCTGAGTTTATTAAACTCAACCAAAACAATCTGCAAATGTAATTAAAATGTAATAAGCTATCATCTTGTCTTTATTTTTAGTTAGCACATACCTTAAACACTTCAAGTTGTAAGCTAATGATAGTTATATCATTCACTCCCAACTGCTCATGGCAGATGGAGGCCAAAGCCTGGTGGTTCTGGATGTGTTTTTACTTATGAGGCAGTTTTTACTTCTCACTGTGGTCAGAGTTCTTGCTCATACTGCAGGGAATCATCTGATTGCTGGAGTTTTCTCTGCTTTCTTTGTTTATGTGTATGCTTATGTGCACATGTGTACGTGCACGTGACTTTATGTAACCCAGCTGGAGAAACTGGTTAATATGGGATAACTTTTATAAGGCATTAGTTTAGTTATAAAATCATTCTTTTATTTGTTTTTGTTGTTTTACTGTCACAAGAAGTGGTGATGTGAAGACAAATGTTTTATTTACACACTTCCTGCGGTGCCTAGCAGGACCTTGTTGGTGCGTTGTTACCAGCCAAAAACGTGTGTGTATTGCAGCTATGTTGGTCAGAAGTTCAAACACGAGTTACAATTTATTCTGTTAACTGAAGAGTACCACACTTTGTCAGGATGTAAGTAATTGTAACTTGCAGTTATTTAATTTGAATGCAGAAAGAAGTTATAGACCAGAGACTATAAACGTGTTTTTAAATACAGGTCAGGTCTTTTAGTGAGCTATGAGCTCCATGAGGAAGGGCCAGTGTTTCAAGTGTCTCCAGATGCCTGTTTTGGCTGCTGACAGCCTGCACTGCACTTCTCACGGTGCTTTGCAGGCTCCTGATGAGAGACATAAGGGGGAGAGCAGAGTTGAAAATGATAAACTACCAGTGAATTGTATATTTTAGAGCTTTATATTTGCTGTGCTTGCAATTTCGCTCAGTAAAGAAAAAAAAAGTTTTCATAATGGATGCATCCACACCACACATTTCCCTTGCTAGGTCTGCTGACTGCAGGTGAGAAGACCTGGGAAGCAAGTCAGGGAGCACCCAAAAGTGTTGTCCTCCCTAAAAATTAAATACTTATCCAGCTGTTAGTTGTTATTTATTGCAGGCCACATCCCGCGCAGGCTCCTCTCATCCACTGCTTGCAGAGGTGTCTAATGGCCTGTGGGCCTCATCTGAATATGAAAACATAAACATTAGTGTTGTGTGAACTGTGCAGCTGCTAACAGAAAATTCCTGTGTATTTAGCAGGTGGGACTGTGCATCATACCACAAAGGTTAAGAAAGATCTGCATTAGACGCTGAGGAGGACAACAAGGGAGAATGACGTGCTCTGCTCTTTCATCCTACAGCTGCGTTGGAACGAGAGAGTGAGGGGTGAAAAAGCGCCCTCCTCCAACAAGAACGTGCCAAGCTCCAGCTTAGTGATGTGCCGAGTGAGACTCTGTGCCACCCACAAGGGATCAGTGATGGAACACAGATGGCACCTGATAAACAGTCAGGGAGTGTTGTCTGAGAATTCCAGTGTGTTTTTGAGTTAAGGTGGTCATTGGTGGGAATTTCTAATTGTGAACATTCACATGATTCTCCAAACATCACAAACACAGGAACAGTGTGTACTGCTGAGTTTCAAACTTTTCTCTAGCCCTGATCTGATTTAAAGTGACCAGTGTAAATATAATATGCAAATTTCATTTGACTAACAATGACTTGTGCACACTCTGCATGGCAGCAATACTGCTTCATAGGGTGATGCCAGTTCCTGACACATAAGAAAATTAAACACTTCTTTTTCTGATACACACTCAGTCAAAAACTGCACTCAGCAACAGCCAGAGCTGCAGAGTGCACCCACATAGCATTAAATGTTACAGGGTGATGAGCTAAATTCAACCTGAAAGAAACAGACAAACAAAAACACATCAGGACTTTATTCTGTGGACGACTGACATGAAGCCTGATTACATACCTGATTTTTATAGCAGGGTAAAGATGTGTCACAATGAAATGAATGTTTGATGTTCAAAAATGCACAAAGATCTTCTTCTTCAGAAAGAAAGAAACCAAACAGAAACAACAGTGATGAAGATGATTTTCACATTTCTGCTTTTATTCTTTTATTGTGATTATGAGTTTTACATGCAAGCATTTTTTTTTACTAAACAACAAGCAATGAAAGAGACACGTCACAGGATCAGACTACAGCAGTTGTTCATAAGCCCTCATTAGATTCATATTTTCCTTAAATTAATAATGTCGATCAGGTTGCACTTCAATCTTTTGTGGCTCATGAGTCTATTCATACCTGTGTACAATACAATACTTGTAGATGACAGTAGATGGCAGAGCTCCTGGCACTGCCAAACACACATGGTACATATATAATTAACGGAGTTTCATCCCAACACCTATTCCAAAAGTTCAGTGATTAAAGTTTATCCTTTTAAGCCCAACGAGGCTGCTGAGTTTCCTCTTTGAAAATGACAAACCCAAAATAAATGAAGAAAAGTCCATGTAAACAATCTCGGTATCAAAACAAAGCTTACACTGGTGAGATACATTTTACATTACATTATTAAAATGTATAAAAGTTCTTATTGTTGATTCTAATCTTCTGATCTCTGAAATTCACATTTCTGCTGCTGAACACAAACCAAGAGTGATGGTTGAGTCAGTCCAGTTAATTAATTTTACTTTAATCTGTTAACAAACTGAAGCGATTTCCACGTCGTCTCCATCAGGCTGTTTGACAGCAAAGCTTCAAGTGTATCAAGTTCAAGTTTCAGACTCGAATCAGCAGCTATCACATTGAAAAAAAACTTTTTCTAACTTTTGTTCAAGTTAGAGCTTCTGAACAACTGCAGGTCACTGCTAAATAATATCTGCACAGGCACAGGTTCTAAAAATAAGCTGAATATGTGAACACTGCAAAGACATCCAGTGTAAAGAGCAGAATATTGTTATAATGCTGAGAGATTAGTTAAAGTGATTCAGAATCAGAATTATATGGTGTGATCTGGATGAAGCAATAACTGGATAATGAATGATAAAACAGCAAAATTCTCTGTTTTCAACAGTTAAACAAAGACCTAACTGTCGGTGACATTTCACAAATCAGTTTCATTGTGAAGTTCCCTGCTGTGTCTGTTCACTGACAACACTGGGAAGTGGGAACAGCAGCAGGAGACTGTTTAATGATAAGCGGTCTGAGATATTTGGACGAGAACAGAAGAACTTCTTTTGCCTTTTTATGGTTTCTGTAGATCACAAATCCAGCAACAGCAGCGACAATGAGGGCAGCAGCAACTACCACACCAACGATCACTCCAACAGATCCTGCAGGTGAGAAACAGGTGTGAGGTGTCAGCTGTCAGGTAGGTGATGAGTGAAGAACAGAACAGAATCCATTTCCTCTTCAAACTGCTGTCAGACATTATCTACTGCACTCTGATCACATCACTCAGACCAGCTGCTTTCTACAAAGTCTCATCAACAACATCTTTAGAAACAAACATCAACAACCAGGAAGCAGCTTCACCTCTGATCACACACACACTCAACTCTACTCACTCACCTGGAGGATCAACAACACTCAGGGTGATGTTGCTGATGTGCTGATTTATTCCATTCATGAGGACACACTCGTATGTTCCAGCATCATTAATCGTCACATTCTTCAGAATCAAAGACACGTCTCCATCCTTCATCTGTTGTCCTGCAGATCCACCCGGTTCTTAAAAGATGGATGCTGGTTGTCTGTAACAAACACCTCGTCTCGATACAAAAGGACATATTCATCTCCCAGGTCAGCTCTGCTCCAGTTGAAATTTTGATTGGTGTAGTTTGGAGCTCGACATGTCAGAATGACGTCCTGTCCAGACTCAGCTGTGATGTTTTTCTGGTCTGAAAGAGAAACAATACAGAGCAGAGAGGTTAAAGGTTTCAAACAGCTGTTTACTTCCACAGAAAGCATCAGGATCATTGAACATGGACAGTACAGTTAACACTTGGGTAGCAATATAATGTGTTTCAAAGACAATCCAGGAGATTTCCCCCTTAAATTTACTAGTTTAACTGGTAAAAAGTATGTGTTGTCCCTGGAGCCCTTAAAAGTTTCTCCTATGTTGAGGAGTGTAAAAAAGAAAAAGAAAAGATTGTTAATAAATCAAGCAAATAATTCACAATTTGATTCATTGTTAAAAAAAAAAAATCACTGACCAATTCAATAGAAGGCCTGACAAATCAAAGAAGACATGTAAAATGGCTGATTAAGTACTTGGGTAGCAATATAATGTGTTTCAATGACAATAGAGGGAATTTTCCTTTAAATTTGCTAATTTAACGGTTAAAAAGTGTTTTTCTGAAAAAAGGAAAAACAAGATTATTAATAAATCGAGCAAAACATTCACAATTTGATTGATTATTTAAAAACAAAAATCCACTGACCAGTTTAACAGAAGGCCTGACAAATTAAAAAAGACATGTAAAATGATGCCTGATTAATAAACAGACTTTTTTCTATGATCAGAACAACTAAAGAAGTTCGCAACCAAGAAACATGCTCAAGAATTTAAACTAGGGTTTAATTTGACTGTATTACCATCATGAAGGGCATCTTTTGGTTTTAGACTTAATAATAATACTCCTCCTTCCTCTTGAGCTTTTTGATTTTGTTAGACTTTGTGAAGTCGTTTGTCTCAACCATGGAAAAAGTCTGCAGCTGTGCACTTTAGTTATCTTCTTTCAGGTTATTTGGTGCAGCTGAGCTGATTGTGAAGTCCATTTTCAACATTTTGAATCAATGTCTGCTTTGTCTATAAGGGACTGTGTATAAAAATGTCAGTGACTACTAAAGTCCTAAATTCCTTATTTAGTTAACTTTAGCCTACGACTTCATGCAGAGTGATTAAAGTTGGTACACAGATCACAGCTTACCCTGAGAGGTACAACCCAGCAGGTATGCAGAAAGCAGAATCCAGATGAGTCCAGCCATTCTCTTCCTCCAGGACTTTCCAGATGTTTAGACTGTCGCGTTCATGTGTTTATTTAGTGACTCTGAGAACAGCTCCTTTATTTTAATGTTTCCTTAGGAGGAGTTACTGGGAAAGATGGAGTGGGAGTGGGCTCATTTAAAGTCAGTCAATAAAATATTTTAACAAAAAAAAAAAAACAGATGTTAGTGTGAGCAAGTGGTCGGTGGAGTTATAGAAGAAATAATAATAAAATGACAACGCCACCTAGGGGAATTTTACCCCCAAGAAATATATATTTAAGAAGAATAGATAAAAGGAATAAAAAGAGGCCGCACAGATTCAAGGATGCACAATGAGGCAGGTTGGCACACACACACACACACACACACACACACACACACACACACACACACACACACACAAAACACTGGAAGGCTTACGCCCCATGAGTCAACTAAAACTCGTGCTGGTGGTAATTGTCCAGCCTCGATCACAAGCCGGTCTGGCTCCCCACAGGCTGACATCACCAACTGAGGCAGTTTTAAGGTTCCCAGGACGACACCCGGGCAGAGGATTGCTCCAGCCCAATCACAGAGGCGTGGGTATAAGCAACAATCCAGAATAAAATAAAATAAAACCAGAAAAAGGTAAGCCTACTGAATAAATATATAATAAATGAACCAGGAGAACACCGGATTAACTTTATATGGACTGGCGCCACCCTGCAATCAATATGCAGGTGGGTTCCCAATTAACCTAGTTACACAGCTGAGAGCGAGCACAGGAGAGAGCAAGAGCAGTAGAGAGAGAGAAAGAGAGGGAGAGAGAAAGAAAGCTGAATAGCCCATCCGACTACATTCGCAGAGCAACTCTATTTATTCTTGTAATAACAAGTTTTTATTATACTGATTTATGCCTCTACAGTCCTTTTGCTTTTCCTTTTTTAAGGACTGTTGCTTGGAGTGCTGCTGGGAAAGAGGAGGTATGTTTACTGTGCCTCCCCAGCTTCCCAAATATTAGATAAAACCTGGTCCTGGTTATCTGATATTAGCACAATAGAATTGACTCCTTTGTTTCTTTGTATAGTGACAAAGCACGTACAAACTCCATAACACATTGCTAGCGTTAACTGAACTTCCAAAACAGAGCTACCTACAGGAGGTCACTTAAATTGCAGAATTGAAATCATATGTGTATTGTTTGTGTATTTATATGTATGTATTTATACACAAACACTCATATATATTCAAATAATTTAAAAAAAAAGGTTCATTTACCTGTTACCACCACACACCAAATCCGGTCTATTGTGGAAGTCTTCCATTAAATAAAGCCTGCAGACGAGCGGTAGCTAATTTTCTTTAATCACAATCAAAGAAGAGACAATCAAGCTTGGTGGAGAGCCTGCATGATCGCAGGGCAGACGGTCAGCAGAGTCTTACCGAGCCGAGAATGGCTCTCAGTTAAATACCTTCTTCAGGAACAAAAGGCAGTACACAGCTGTTTCACACCTTAAGGTTCACACTCCCCAAGGGATGGCTTCAAAATTGACCACGAAGGGACAAGGAATTAAGGTGATTGCTGGGAGCCTTGGGGAATGCCAAAGCCTTGCACATCAGAGAACACCAAGCGGCCGCTACAAAAAGGTAAGCAGAGTTTTTTTTTCTGCTCAATGTTGGTGTTGTCTGAGTGCAGAGGGGGGGTTCCACCTTGGCTCCAAGTAGATTTCACCTAACCTTGAAAAGGACTTTAATCAAATGGTCGCTGTTATTCTAAGTGATAAAGTGTTACACTGTAAAAAATAATGTTAGTTGCAGATGCTGAAGGAGTGGAGTTTAATACTGCATCATATGTGTGTGTGTTATTCCTGTAACTTGTGTGACCCACGGGGAGAGTGTGAGTGAGCACTGTGTGTGTGTGTATGTGGGGTTTGTGTGTGTGAGAGGCTGCTCTGCCCTGTGCTGGAGTATGACTCCAGGGCTGTGTTGGGGGAGTTTGGGTTTATTTTTCCACTATTCTTTAGTGCATCTGAAGAAAAGGCGCAAGTTGCGCAGAAGTAAAAAGTTGAAGTGATGAAAAGTGAATTATATGTCGGCACCCTCAAGGTGGTTACTGCTGGAAACCTAGTTATCCATTTAGGTAGATAAGGTGACACATGCTAACTAGGTTAATCAATTAAATGGTTAACCTAGTTAACCCAAGTGAATTGCTAGGTAGTCAGGACTGCTCGGGCTTTGGGGGATTTTTGGAGATAAGAACTCAGCACGTAACGCAGGGACTTGGGGCTCACAGTGGGAATCTGAGGGTTTCTTTGTCCACTGGTCTGGACACGTTGGGTAAATTGTGCGCGCCGCGGTATGAAAGGCGACACCTTCGGCCAAAGTGTGAATATGTAAATAGCTGTTACTAACCCTTAAGTATAATCACTGCTGTAAATATTGCTAAGTAGTAGTCTAGAGTATAACCATGTACTGCTGTAAATATTGCTTAAAATAACTCTTGCTGTAAATAAGAGTTAGAGGAATACGCGTAAGGCGTGGGTTTTGATAAATAAATACGGAAAAGGGAAGTTAGTAGGTAGATGAGTAAAAAGTTGTAGAGGGACTGATTTGAGAGACTGAGAAAAAAACTGAGCTCACTGTGCTGCAGAGCGCTGTGTCTGCAGGCAGTTTGTGAATCATCCCTAAGGTATGTGGGGAGTGAGAGGAGCATCAGAGCAGTGGAAAGGTTTAAATGCAACTAACTGATATATTAAACTCAGAGCACAATAGCTAAAATCACTAGATGGATAATAGTGAAGTGAAATAGAAGAAATGGTGGTTTAATAAGTCAGAGATTGTGACTTAACAATTTAAAGTAAAGTTTAGCGCCTGTTGAGTGTGGCAGAGGCAGACAGTAGCAAAAAAAAAGGAAAAGTCTTGTACTGAGAGAGCTCACATCAGCTGAGCGGCTGCTGCAGGAGGCGGCCTGTAAACACCGTCACAGGGTGTAGCTGGCTCAAGTTGCTCTGACTGTGGAGTGTGAGGGGTGGGCCCCGACATCCTGCCAAGAGTGTCCTTGACCAGTGCACAGGATTTCAGTGATCTAAGCCAAATGCAAGAGTGTGAGAAGAAGAGTAAAAGACTGACCTGCATGTCTCAAAGAGGTTATTGTTATGGTGAGCTTGTGTGAAGCTCAGAGGAGTCACCTGAGACAGGAAGCAGAATAGTTTGCTTAAAAAAACAAAAAGAAAAAAGAAAAAGATTAACTTGTTTGTAAAGTTTAGGACCCACATCAGTGAAGATGCTTAAACAAGTGATCAAATGGTGAGAACAAAAAATAACAAAAAATCTAAAAAGAATAGTGCCCATTAGAGGGAGGAACAGGAAGAAAGAAGCTCTAAATTTGAGAATAAAATATTAGAAGAAACTCCTGGGAGGAAAATGATAAGGCCAGTAAACTGGTTCTCAGGTTGTCAAGAGATTTATTCTAAATGACACTTCTTCAGCTGAGAGTCAGAGAGTGGAGACACACGCTGCAGTTTTTACTTGCAAGGGCGGTCACAGAACGCTCACACCAGAGTGGGGGCCCTGTGATGCGTCGCTCTGTTCTTGCACTTGTCTTTATTTATACACAAAAATAATACAACAGTGAATACGTCTATTCATAGACAGAGGAATGTTAGTGCATATGTATGTGCGTATGTGTGTGTTGTGGGATTCCTAAGGGAGTGAAGATAAGACAGAAGTGAATGAGAGAGGGGCATAGGATATAACAGTAGAGAAGTAGTGTGTTGCAAAGAGTCTTAAGCACAGTAAAGAGACAGAACAAAACAGCCCACACAGTGTTTTTATGGCCACAGCCATAACACCCCCCTTCCCAAAATCAAAGACATCTCCTTTGTAGATGTTTTGACAGTTACGTTTAAAGGAAGATACGGGACAGTGCATCCGCTAACACATTCTCTGTACCCTTTTTATGGCGGATTTCCAAATTGAAATCTTGCACCAGGAGAGACCATCTCATAGCCTTTGGTTCAAGTTCTGCATATGCATTAGGAACACCAGGGGATTGTGGTCGGTATAAACGATCACAGGCGAGGGGCTGGAACCGACGTACACCTCAAAATGCTGCAATGCGAACAGCAGAGAAAGGGCCTCTTTTTCAATCGTGCTGTACATTCGCTGATGGACATTGAATTTCTTTGAGAAATAGCCGATTGGGTGATCCACAGAGGACCACACAAAAGGTTTCAACACACTAGTGAGGCTAGTGAGGGGTGCTACCACTTCCGCAAAATTTCGTCAGAAACCCCGGTAGTAGCCCACCATGCCGAGAAAACGGTGGAGCTCACGCCTAGTACGAGGGGCAGAAAAGTCCAGTATGGCCTGGATTTTGGCCAAGATAGGGCGCACTTGACCCTGACCCACCTGTTTCCCCATATATGTCACAGTGGCTTTACCAAAATCACACTTGCCAAGGTTGAGGGTGATGGATGCCCTTTCCAAGCAATGGAACACGTCAGTGAGTGTTTCCATATGTTCTGACCAGGTGTCTGAGTAGACGACAATATTATCTAGGTACACTTCACACTTGCGAACGCTTCCCGGCACAATATTCATAAGTCGTTGGAATGTGGCGGGGGCGTTGCGCAACCCGAAAGGCATGACAGTGTACTGAAGAAAATGGTCAGGAGTAACAAAAGCAGAGACTTCGGCTGCACGTAATGTTAGAGGAACTTGCCAATAGCCCTTTAACAAGTCCAGCTTAGTGACAAACTTCACAGAACCGACCCTATCGACACAATCTTCCATTCTGGAAAGAGGATAGGAGTCGGGTTTGGTCACGCTGTTCACCTTCCGAAAATCTGTACAAAACCGTGGGGTCTTATCTGCTTTAGGCACTAGGAGACACGGGGAACTCCACGCACTAGAGCTAGGAACAGCAAGACAATTGTCCAACAGATACGAAACTTCTGTCTGGAAAAGAGCACGTTTAGTGGGATTCACCCGGTAGGCATGCTGTTTGATTGGAGGATGGTCCCCCACATCGATATCATGCTCCAGCACAGTGGTACAGGAAGGAGTGTCAGAGAAAAGATTAGGATGATTCACAATCAACTGACACACGTTATTTCGAACATCATCATCTAAATCAGTTAAATGTGACCTTAGATCACTTAGGATTTCAGAGTTTCTAAGACGTGCGCAGCCCTCCGCACAACCGAAAACTAAATCATCATTCACGGGGTCATACCGGGCTTCGGAACCTGGCACCCCCACAGTCGCAACTGTTGACACGCCACCTGACATTGAACAGCGACATGAGCTTCCGCCCCCACTGCCGTCTCCAAACTCCCAGACCCACTCGGCGAAGTTTTCAGCCTCCCAAACACTCCCCTGTCCACCAGTTGCTCTATCAAACATTGTTTATTTCTGCCTTCTTAGAATGCAACGGAACATCCACATTGAATAAATTTTCCAATACTAACAAATCTGCTTTTGTGCACCGCTCCAACTTTTCAACGGAGGGCTGTTGCGCAAAATCATCCATGTCAAACGACATCACGAGCAAAGCAACAAAGAGAAACACAACTCCGCAGACAACTAACCGCATCCACATCCGCTGACTCAAGGGCCGCAAAACTCGCGGCTAACGCATAGATGAATGAAACTCTCTGTCTTCCCACACACCCTCAATGACGTCTCCCCAAACGCGAAAAGGAAATGAACCAGTCACATTGATGAAAAGGGATGAGCCCCCCTTGTCTAGGCGTGTAGGGACGCACATAAAGTTGGAGGAGAGAGAGACAAATACCCGCCCTGGTTCCCAAGCCAAACATCCAAAACCAGCTGTGAGTAAAAAAGGTGATTTTATTGAAGGTAATGAAGCATAGCTCCAGGGTGAACCCAGGCCAAAATAATAAACAAAACCAACTAAGTCCCGCCAGAGAAAACTAACTAAACCCTAAGAAAGAAACAAAACAAACAAATGGCATTACTAACCCTCGCTCCCTAACCCGGAAAACAGGAGAAAACTGTTCCAAAGAAAAAGGCGGCTCACCCCTTCCGCTTCAGCCTGTGAGTGCCTAAGCACTAAATTAATACACTAGGACCGGCTCTCACAGAACACGCTCACACAAACACACAGCAAAAGTATAGGCTGGAAACCAGGGCCAGGACCGCGTCAGCTGTCAAACTGCTTGCTCGCTCTCTCTCTCTCTGGCGGAAGCTGTCAGAGCGGCTTTTTGAACGTGGTCACGTGTTCCACAGTCCAATCAGCTGCTCACTACTCTTCATTAGGGGATGGACCTGCAAAAAGTCTTAAGCACAGTAAAGAGACAGAGCAAAACAGCCCACACAGTGTTCTTATGGCCACAGCCGTAACAAGTGGAAAGAATTGAGAATAATATAATTCAGCGAGTAAAGAAAAAGCTTAAATACAATGACAACTGATTAGAGTGTAATGGTAACAATAACAAAACAGTAATAATAAATAATGCCGTTAAGTGTAATAGTAAAGTAAGAGGAACAGTAGGTATTAATGCAAAATGATTACACTCAAGCACTTTAGAGAATTTTTTTTAAAGTTTAAATTTAAAGAAAAAGATTATTTGGCTGGGAAAAGAAACAACAGAAATAAAGTTGTGGGAGGCGTGGCTGGTTAACCTGCAGCTGTGGATCATTAGAATTGCTGATCAAAAAATAATACAAAGCATGATTAGATATTGTATGGGGGAAGGGATTATTAAAGGGATCTTTGGTATCTAAAACACTTGCCTTGATGCTGGTCAGACTGTGTGTAATCCTCCTATAGCTATATACCTGATTTTTATAGCAGGGTAAAGATGTGTCACAATGAAATGAATATTTGATGTTCAAAAAATGCACAAAGATCTTCAGAAAGAAACCAAAACAGAAACAGTGATGAAGATGATTTTCACATTTCTGCTTTTATTCTTTTATTGTGATTATGAGTTTTACATGCAAGCATTTTTTTTACTAAACAACAAGCAATGAAGATACACGTCACAGGATCAGACTACAGCAGTTGTTCATAAGTCCTCATTAGATTCACATTTTCCTTAAATTAATAATGTCGATCAGGTTGCACTTCAGTCTTTTGTGGCTCATGAGTCTATTCATACCTGTGTACAATACAATACTTGTAGATGACAGTAGATGGCAGAGCTCCTGGCACTGCCAAAACACACATGGTACATTTATAATTAACGGAGTTTCATCCCAACACCTATTCCAAAAGTTCAGTGATTAAAGTTTATCCTGTTAAGCCCAACGAGGCTGCTGAGTTTCCTCTTTGAAAATGACAAACCAAATAATGGAGAAAAGTCCATGTAAACAATCTCGGTATCAAAACAAAGCTTACACTGGTGAGATAATTTTACATTACATTATTAAAATGTATAAAAGTTCTTATTGTTGATTCTAATCTTCTGATCTCTGAAATTCACATTTCTGCTGCTGAACACAAACCAAGAGTGATGGTTGAGTCAGTCCAGTTAATTAATTTCACTTTATCTGTTAACAAACTGAAGCGATTTCCACGTCGTCTCCATCAGGCTGTTTGACAGCAAATCTTCAAGTCTATCAAGTTCAAGTTTCAGACTCTAATCAGCAGCTGTCACATTAAAAACAGAAGCACCGTGTTTTTGTTCAAGTTAGAGCTTCTGAACAACTGCAGGTCACTGCTAAATAATATCTGCACAGGTTGTAAAACTAAGCTGAATATTTGAACACTGCAGCAAAGACATCCAGTGTAAAGAGCAGAATATTGTAATAATGCTGAGAGATTAGTCAAAGTGATTCAGAATCAGAATTATATGGTGTGATCTGGATGAAGCAATAACTGGATAATGAATGATAAAACAGCAAAATTCTCTGTTTTCAACAGTTAAACAAAGACCTAACTGTCGGTGACATTTCACAAATCAGTTTCATTGTGAAGTTCCCTGCTGTGTCTGTTCACTGACAACGCTGGGAAGTGGGAACAACAGCAGGAGACTGTTTAATGATAAGAGGACTGAGATATTTGGACGAGAACAGAAGAACTTCTTTTGCCTTTTTATGGTTTCTGTAGATCACAAATCCAGCAACAGCAGCGACAACGAGGGCAGCAGCAACTACCACACCAACGATCACTCCAACAGAAACTGCAGGTGAGAAACAGGTGTGAGGTGTCAGCTGTCAGGTAGGTGATGAGTGAAGAACAGAACAGAATCCATTTCCTCTTCAAACTGCTGTCAGACATTATCTACTGCACTCTGATCACATCACTCAGACCAGCTGCTTTCTACAAAGTCTCATCAACAACATCTTTAGAAACAAACATCAACAACCAGGAAGCAGCTTCACCTCTGATCACACACACACTCAACTCTACTCACTCACCTGGAGGATCAACAACACTCAGTGTGATGCTGCTGATGGGCTTTAAACCAAATTTTCCTGTCTCAACGACACAACACTCGTATGTTCCAGTGTCATTAATCTTCACATCCTTCAGATTCAAAGACACATTTCCATCCTTCATCTGTTTGTCCTGCAGATCCACCCGGTCCTTAAAAGATGGATGCTGGTTGTCTGCAACAAACAGCTCGTCTCGATACAAAAGGACATATCATCTCCCAGGTCAGCTCTGCTCCACAGCAAAGTTTCTTTGCTGTAGTTTCGAGCTTGACACGTCAAAGTGACGTTCTGTCCAGACTCAGCTGTGATATTTTCCTGGTCTGAAAGAGAAACAGAGCAGAGAGGTTAAAGGTTTCAAACAGCTGTTTACTTCCACAGAAAGCATCAGGATTGCTGCGCATGGACAGTACAGTTAACACTTGGGTAGCAACATTTGGGACAATATAATGAGTTTCGATGACAATCCAGGGAATTTTCCTTTAAATTTGCTAATTTCACTGTTAAAAAGTGTTTTTTTCAGGAAAAAAGGAAAAACAAGATTATTTATAAATCGAGCAAAACATTCACAATTTGATTATTTTTTTTAAAAATCCACTGACCCGTTCGACAGAAGGCCTAACAAATCAAAGAAGACATGTAACATGATGCCTGATTAAATAAACAGAATCATTTCTATGATCAAACGAATTAACAAATTTATTTTTAACAAATTAAAAATAACAAATTTCCCACCTGTGGGACTAATTAAGGTCATCTTATCAGAACAACTAAAGAAGTTCGCAACCAAGAAACACCTTTAAGAATTTAAATCAGAGTTTAATTTGACTTTATTACCATTATAAACGGCATCTTTTGGTTTTACACTTAATAATACTCCTCCTTCCCCATGAGCGTTTTTGACTTTGTTAGAATTTGTGAAGTCGTTTGTCTCAACCATGGAAAAAGTCTGCAGCTGTGCACTTTAGGTTTCTTCTTTCGGGGTTTTTGGTTCAGCTGAGCTGATTGTAAAGTCCATTTTCAACACTTTGAATCAATGTCTGCTTTGTCTATGAGGGACTGTGTATAAAAATGTCAGTGACTACTAAAGTCCTGAATTCCTTATTTAGTTAACTTTGACTTACTCCAGGTTTTTGTGGTTAAATTCTAATTGTACACTTGAGATACAGGAACAAACTCCACCTAAAACTTTTATTACTGATTACAGCCTACAACTTCATGCAGACTGATTAAAGTTGGTACACAGACACAGCTTACCTTGAGAGGTACAACCCAGCAGGTATGCAGAAAGCAGAATCCAGATGAGTCCAGCCATTCTCTTCCTCCAGGACTTTCCAGATGTTTAGACCGTTTGTTCATGTGTTTATTCACTGACTCTGAAAACAGCTCCTTATTTGAATGTTTCTTTGTAGGAGTTACTGGGAGGGATGGAGTGGGCGTGGGCTCATTTAAAGTCAGTCAATAAAGTTTTTTTCAAAAAACAGATGTTAGCAGAGCAACTCCATTTATTCTTGTAATAACAAGTTTTTATTATACTGATAGAGGAGGTATGTTTACTGTGCCTCCCCAACTTCTCAAATATTAGACTTTCAGGCATTAACATGTCATAAACAACACCAATAAAATGAAAAAACCCGGTACTGGTTATCTGATATTAGCACAATAGAACTGACTCCTTTGTTTCTGGTAAAAATATAAATAATATGTAACAACTTAACAACCCCAAAGCGTTTAAGTCACGTCACATGACAGCTCAACATCTAAACACAAGGTGGGGGGTGGGGTGGGGGGGGCGTTGGGGGGGGGGGGGGGGGGTAGCAAAGCATGTCTACTCTGTGTCGACACAAGAGCGGCGATTCCGGTGACCTGGCTGTTTTGTCTTTGCCAAAAACAGAACTTAAAGTAAATAATCGATCTCACCAGGCTAGTATTGATCCGATACCGATGCCAACTTGGTATTGATATAATCAATATTTGGATCGACTCGCCCACCACTAGTAAAAATAAAAAAAAACAATTATAGATTATACGCTTCCTTCCATTCTACTTTTGAATACTCATTTGTCAAAATGTTAACTAAACACCCCATTTTCTGAATCCGTCCTCTTCCAGTCATTCACTTCAGGGTTGTGAGGGTCTGGAGCTCAACCCAGTACCATAGAGCGAGAGGCATGATAAACCCTGGACAGGTCATCAGCCTGTCATAGGGCTAACACAGAGACAGACAACCATTCGTACACACCTATGGACAATTTAGAATCACCAGTAAACCTAACCTCACTCACTGCAAGTCTTTGGACTGTAGTCTCTCCAATGTAGAGGATCAATTTGGGGTCCATGTCCCTCATGGGGGACACTCCCATAGAGCTTAAATCTAGTAAATGAGGTCTTCAGATGTCTGTTGTTGTTTCCTGAATAATCTGATCTGGAATCAGTCCACAGTGAATAAACACACTGAGCAAACGTGTAATCTGAACTAAAGTCAAACTTTAAACTGAACCAAGAATCAAACCGAAAACCTGATGGAAAACCTGCTCACTGACCTTCTCTCTCTTTAATCAGCACAGGGTGGGATGTAGACAGCAGTGATGACTTTTATTTTTAGCCTGGCTCTCAGTCAGCTCAGAATAAATAGATTCAAATGTTGGATTATTTTCTTTCACCTCACCTACCTCACATACATGACCGATCTAGAATCACCAGTTAGTGACACATACTGTTCAAACGAAGGAAATACAAACCTCTTCTGTCATGTGAGAAAGGGTTAGTTTTTTAGATGTACTAACACACATTTACATAACAGTTTGCATAATGAAGTTGTGAAGAGAAGAGTCTGCTGTATAAGAAACAGTTTATAGCTGCATTACTCATCCTGACCTGCAGAGGCAGCACTTTAAAGCAGTGTCAGAAAAACATGGAAATACTGCTGTAAAGGTTTAGTATTACAGACTCATTGATTCTCAGTTCTTCTCAGATTTATATTTGCTTAAAATATGAAAAACACGCATCACTTCACACCATTTCACAATTATATGATGGTTGTGTTGCTCCATAACAGAAAATCCCAATTAAAAACATTTAAGTTTGTGTTTGTAAGGCAACAAAATGTGTAAACGTTCAAGGGGTATGAAAACTTTTTCATGGTACTGTGTATGCAGGTATTTGTGTATATTGATTTGTATCATATGCCTGAAATAAAAGCTAACTGACCAGCCTTCAGCTCAGATACACATCACTTTGCCTCACACACCTTTGATTACAGCTCCGTCTGCAGCCTCCAGTCTGATCTGTTCAGTTAAAGGGTCTGAATAAGTTTGGCCACATAGATGAAGGCGAATAACACATGAAGTTTCACAAATATACGTCACCCTTTACACTAGTTATAATCAAACAAACGTATAAAGATCCATATTTGTTTGAGTCATTCTTTAATGTGAGAACATTCAGGACAGAGTTTGGTTCAGAAATGCACGTTTATATTTTGTACTTTTGATGGTACACTGACATAAACCTGAGTGTGTGTACGTATTTAGCCTGATTTAATGGACCCTACGGTGGCCCCTACAGACAAAGCAATTTATTTCTCAAATCTCATCATAAGCATAACTTTTATTCAACACAGTGTTTCTAAAGTCAGAAAAAAGACTATTGGATAAAGTGCTTTTTCTTTTCGTGCCTCATTTTTGTGGAACAACATCCCTCAAGATATTAGGCAGGCATGCTCTGTGGAGGTTTTTAAAGCTAAGTTGAAGGCCCCCTTGTTCACCCTACCCTACATGTCTTTATTCTATGCCGTTTAGTTTTTCAATTCTTATTGTTTTTAACTTAACTGTGTTTTTAGCTTTTAAAGCTTGGTTGGACCATATGAACTGAGATTTTTTTCTTTATCTTTTAAAACTCTTTAGGTTTTAAAAGTTTCCAGTGATGCTCATGCTGCTTTTAATCTGTGGTTATGGTTTTATTTAGATCTGAGTCAGCCACAATGACTCACATTTTTCTTCAATAATATTTGTGAAACCCAGAGAACCGCACAAGAAGAACAAGTGAGACCAAAGTTTCTTACAGAGATCTGCAGAGATCATTGCTGTGGGGAGGGCAGCACCGTCCTGCCAGTTATTGAGTGTTTTCCATACACTGCATTACATTACATTCAAATATTAGTTATAATATGTGTTATATGAGTATGTTTAATGAGAAAATCAAACATAATATATAAAAATCTAGTCTGAGCGCCTGTGTGGACCAGCAACAGGATTCCAGTGGTTGGGCTGGTGGATTACTTCATGGGTAGATGCCATTTTGGTCAGACGGAAACTCTGAAAACACAAACACACACAGTTCAAACAATAAGAGTCCATTCACGGTTAATGTCAGTAAAGGTCATTTTTAGAACAGATCTTCAGCGAGGAAACAACAAACTCTTATTAAAGGTTTTGCAGCCAAACTGTCACAAATAAGGTTTTAGTGTGAACGAGAGTTTGGTTTGGGCTGCAGTAGATGCTGCTGCAAATGTACAGCAGCATGCACAGTCAGTGGATGGGAGCTGGAGGAGTGAGGGCAAGCTCTCCTCCAGCTGCTGGGACAGAAGAGCAATTCTTTATTATTATTATTATTATTTATTTATTTATTTTATTTTGAGTTGTTACAGACGGGACAGACATGACCGTGGAGAGGGAGTGAAACAAAGACAACAAGCAAACAAAACTGCAATATAGTAAACTGTGAGATTATTATGTTATCATATGTTACCTTATATCTGTAATCGAAGTAGTTGAATTAGGATACTGCTGTAGGTCATATTATACCCCTTAGTTTAGAGTGTGTGATCAGTATGTAGTTTTAGTTTGCATTATACTTCTGACTTAAAAGAGTGTGGAAATCATTAGATCTATTGGATTGACCTGCATTATTCGACACTGTTGAATGTGTTACACTGTTTCTTGACATTGCATACTGCTGAATCATGAAGAGAATGTTGTGTGCAGAGGACCTTGTGTCGATAATAGAAGAGAAAGACCACATTCCATACCCCCACCTTTACAGAGAGCAGAAAGACAGGGAGCCGAGGTCATAACTTAGGCACCGTAAGAGAGAAAGAATGTGAATGTTTAGGGTTTTATGACTAGGTGGGGGCCACTAGAGGCTATAAAAGGCTGAGTAACCCGTCACCATTTCGAGACTTGCTGTGACCCTCTGGTCTCCCCATCATGATGGCTTGTGCTCATAAGTGTTGAATTGTATGGAAATAAAGAATTGTTGATTGAGCATTTAATCACCGAGTATTGTCCTTCCTTCAGCCTAAAGATTAAAAGAATTGGGAGATTTTAACAAAACACAACGCCATCACCCTACTTTATGTGTATATAGTAGTAAATACTAAATATTGAATATTATTGTGCAGCACATAAGATCGACAGCGCACAGTGTGCTTTAAGGTAGGAGCCAAAAAGGTTGTAGTTTGTGTGTGTGAGCACCCGTGTGTACACCTGTGAGCATGAGCGCGCTTGTATTTAAAAGGTTCCTTCATGTAATGATCTGTTAGAGGGTGTGGGGAGACACAGCCCCATCCACCAGGGCATGAAGCAGGTATGGAGGAGAGCAAGGCTCCAGACATCCAGAGGCCCCCAGAGCAAAGGAGACCAAGGAAGACCAACAGAGGGGCAGCTGCGCCACTATCCCAGAAAGAGCTGAGGAGAGCCCCAGAGGGGCCACTCAGCAGCCACGGAATTGAAGCCGATGGGGGTTGCAGTGATGTGCCCGCGCGCTCCGCTGGCAGGCAGCTGTGCCAGAGTGACCGAGCCACAGGCCGAGGGCACCCCACTCCCAAAGGGGCTTGAGCGAGCCCTAGGCTCCAGGCCCCGACAAGCAGCCACCAGGAGTGAGCAGCGTACCTGAACGCAGCATCCCCAGACACTATTAACCACCAACGCACCGATGTCTGAGGGCGTCTGCTACTGGCAGGGGAAGTGATTGGGGGAGATAGGCCTCCATACCTTGGAGGGCCTGAGATGTCCCCAGAGAGGTGGCGTCTGATACCCAACCTGACATATAGACACAGACAAACAGGCACACACAGATACAAACATCCAATCCCACCCTCATGCTCTCATATGCAATTACTCAACACTCACCCAACGTGGAGACAGGCATAAATAGACACTGTACACACAATCACACTCCCCAAGCGTACTCTAAGCCCCGGGTCTAGGTGCCCTTGCCCCTGGAGGGGGAAACTGCACCCAGACCCAGGTGGTGTTACCCTTTTCCCTGCGGTGGGGAGAAGCAGACCACCCCGACTCGGCAGCAGCAGGGAGGCCCACATTCCAGACCCCAAGCAGATGGCCAACTCCTCCTCCTAGCCCCCCCGCCCCAACAGGCAACAGAGAACGGGGGTGTGTGAAGACTCCAAACCTCCCTCCGACCGCTCATTGTAGTGTTGATGCATGTGTGTTCTAAGGTGCAAAACCCAGGAGGACATGGAGCTACCTGCCAGAGAGCAGCAGGTAAGCGCATAGCCCCTCCTGATAGACCTCAATGTCTACGTGTATTTAAAATTGAGAGGTGGGCAACAACGCCAGGGGTGAGGTTGTACACCATGATGGTCATCTGGATGCCGTCTAGCGTGCCCACCCCCAAGATCCTATATGTATGTGTAATGAGAGTGTGAGTAATGTGAATGTCTAAGTTGTGGGATAAAATTGAGGCAGAGGCAGCCAGAAGGAGACAGAGGGGGGGGGGGGGGGGGGGGGTGCCTCCCCTGCACCCTGGTGACACACCTTTACCCCAAGGCCCTGCATGTGTGGGTGATTGTGGTGGAGCGGGAAGAGGGAGGCAGCTGGAGATGGGGAGGGAAGGAAGGGAGGGGCAAGTGGCCCCTCCCTGGGGCCAGCACCCCCACTGACCCCAGTAGGCACCCCCATACTCTGCAACCCACCAGGGCAAGGGGGCCCAGGCACCTTCTGGACTGGGGCCCAGTGCAGCAGCGTTGCCTGACCCCACAGAGCCCAGGACAGCCCACCCGACCCCACCACAGCTGATTTAAATGACTAAATTAGCTCCTCAAAATGCCTTGAAGTTCTCCAGAGGCCTGGTAATGAACTAATTATTTGATTCAGGTTTGATGGCCGAGGGTGAGATCTAAAACCTGCAGGACACTGGCCCTTGAGGCCTGGGCGTTCCCCACTCCTGCTTTAGAGTTACTATCCACACCCACATGTTACGATAAAGTTTAACATCCAGACGCCGATGTCATAGATGATTTATGAGGTTTAGCTGAGGTTGCTTATAAATGATTTGTGAAAAAAGTATTTCATTAACTTAACTAAATTAACTTAATATTAGTAACAATAGGAGGTTCAGTGTAGTACATCTATCTACTTTATCTGTAAACCAATGTGGTAGCTAGCCGCAGAGCTATGGTTAGGCTAAATTACACAGGGAAGATGGAAGTAGACTTGATTTCCTTTGAATAAAGAGCAGCTGTACCTCTGCGTCCGTTTGGTCTGATGTCTGTTGGTCAACAATTGATGTTGTCTTCTCTCACTGATAAATAGACCGTAGCTGGATCACAGCCTGCACAATAAAACACATACAGAGGTCATCAGTGCAGAGTGAAGCTTATAAAAGTGCTGTCAGTATTCAGGATGTGTGTTAAAAGAAGACGATCATGAAAAGATTTCTTAGAAACTGCCAACATGTCTCAGAAGCCCTGTGGTTGCTTCATCTGTCTCAGACAAACACCCACCTGTTGTTTCTGGTGATTCATCTTAACACCAGAAGAAAACACATTTTACTGCAAAGTACCACATAGACCCACACTTTGTTACACTATATACACACTATCATCAGCACTCTGTCATACAGAAAAAGCACGTGATCCATTTAAAGTTTACTAAATGATTTTCATGCAGATTTTCAAGAACTCATTGGCACTGGTCTATTTAATGGAGAAAGAGTCATATCTATGCAATTTCAATTTTCTTAATTTGTATAATTTTCTACCATCCCTCATGGAGCTTGCTCATTTCTTATGTTACCTAACTACACATCTAGATAAGTGGACTTAATTTCCTATGAATAAACCGCCTGTTTGTTCTGATGTCTGTTTGTTTAAAACTCATGCTGTCTCTTGTGGTGGCAGATTTCTTTTCTCATGTATTAATCACATATTTAATCATATCACATTAGTTATAGTTATATCACTTTCTCACTTTACTATAGTAAAAGCACTCCTGTCACTAGTTTGCATGCATGCGGAAAGTTAACACAGTGAGGCCGTTGTAATGGGAGACATTAAACAGATAGTGAGACTCCTTCTGCTTATCAGGGATGTAAATGCTTAGGTGAAGGCTAAGCAGAAAACAAGGTCATAATTCTCTCTGTGAGGGAGGAGGTACAGCCCCCCGTGAGAGGGGGGGGGGGGGGGGGTAAGACATGTAAGAGTTTGTGGAATGTTCTTTGTCTGTGTGTCTGTATATAAGATGTAAGGGCGATGGCCACAATTCAGAGATGATCCTGGTGTTTCACTGGGATGCTCTCTCCACATTGCAATGTGTTTATTAAACCCACTTCAAATCAAGCTCACTGGGTGTGTTGCAGGTTATTGTTAAATTTTCCACAACAATTTGGCGTTGTGCGGCAGGATTCCTCTGGTGAGTTTCGCTGAATCGCAGGCACGCGGTGACTGGCCATCCTGAGGTAAAATTGCCTCAGTCCCACCATTGTTTTCAAAAAGGATTTGCAACGGTGAGCTGCTTTGATTTGAGCAGGGTTTTTAACCAGACTGACGAGAAAAGCCTCGGTTCCTTATTATTGCAACAAGTAGATGCAGGGTCCTAGAAACTCAACGAATTTGGGTATCCTAGTGTGAGAAATTGCACCTTGTTGCGGTAGTAAGTGCAGGATCTTAGAAGTTCAATAACTTGAGCGTTCTAGTGTATGGTATTTTAGCACTTTTGTACCAGTGAACAAAGGCAGAAAGGCCGAACAGCGGACGCAATGTTCATACAAAGAAAGCTGAGCTCAGCAAAACGGCTAGAGCCGTGGGAGGCATTCCTCTACGTGGTCTGGTTGAAAACTCCAAGTGTGTTTTTACAGGTGGCTACGGAATTGGATCAACGCCTCCACAAGCACAGCGGCCGGAGCAAAATGATACCTTAACATAATTGGAACTACACCCAGCCGTGTTTTGGCTGAATATTACACAGCTTCACTTCATGTACATCTTACGATGAAGAACAAGCTTCGAGGACAATCAATCTCTCCCTGAAGACAAAATGCAGTTCAAGAGCAACAGCGTCGACTTCAAGAGTCAACAATGTGAACACACAGCAACACTGCCCTAAACCCTAAACCTTAAAGGGTTCAGCAGCATGTATGAATACCATGGAAGCATGCGCTCATGATCACAAGCTGGGAGGTTCACCTGCGACATCATTGTGTGTGAATGGACTTGAGAAGACTGTGAGTTTCACATTTGCCATACTGGGTGTTGAAATGGCAAAGGCAGAGACTGAAAAGCGTGAAAGACAAAAGGCAAAGCTGAAGAAGACACGCCACAACTGTGAACTGCTGCAGATGTGGGAGAGAGACAGAAGCTGTGAGAAGCTGTGAGAAGAGAGCATGGAGGACAAATGAAGTCTGTTGTTGTTAATGTGAGAACACATGAAAATTGGGTTGGAAAACTGTGGCCGGCTGTCTTGTGGAGGTTGATAAAGAGTCCGTAGGATTGCAACAAAGGTAAAAAAATAAAACGCACACAAACACACATAAACAGAGAAATGTGAAGGAAAGGCAGCTTTAAGGACGTGCCCTGCTGAATCTGCAGCTCCACTGCACACACATGTATTAAACCTGCCTACTAGCATACGCACTCATGCAATAAAGATCAGCTTGTTATCTGTCGTCAGTGTTAAAATAGTGTAAATTTAACAGACACTTGTTATCAAATGCTGAGTGTATCCACTGCTGACAATTAACTCTCCAGGTTGCAGGACAACAGTTTAACTTTTGTGAAAGGGAAAAAAGATTCTGGTTTGACCAACCAGTGATCAGACAATAAATGTAGTTGTTAATATAGTGAATCGTGAGATGTTTTCTGCTTGATTGGTGCAGCACAAGTAATTTACTGTATGAAGGAAATTCTCTTTTGTGATAATATTTTGAACATGCATTTCTGTTGTCCTGTCAACTTAGTGGGTTATGAGCTGATATGCAAATTAGTTGATTGTTACACTTTGACCACTCCGGGAGAGTAGAAAAGCGCTATATAAGAATCAGTCCATTTACCATTTACTAGATCAGGAAAAGGTTACTGGATTATTAAAACAAGTGAATAAGATGTAGCAGAGGGTTGAGTTTCCTGTTTCTGATGTATGGGTGAAGCTTGCACCCAGATACACACTCTGATTACATGAGAACAGACTTGTTTTGTGAAATACATGATGACATGTTACACGTTTACTTTTGGAGAAAAAAAAGGAGAAAAGCTAAATGAAATGATTGGGTCTGTGAAAATGAAAAATAAGTGAAAAAGCACAGACCTGGGAAGAAATTCACATTCCTGTGATAAAACATTGATATGAAGTGTTTAGGAAGCTTTAAATGGTGAACATTTGTGTTGTGTGAACTGTGCAGCTGCTAATAAAAGGGCGGAAATTTCTCTGTTTATTTAGCGGGTGGTGTATGTATGTTTGTTGTCCCCAGACTTTCCAGAATTGTGTGATATTCTGGACACTTGTGGGCAACCAGTAAATGGGATGTGGGGAACATGAACAGAAGCAGTAACTGCAGCACTGCATGCAGGTTCTAATCCCTACAGCATGTTGTGTCACCAGAAAGCAAAATATTTCTTGTGATTTCTGACAGATTTGTTTTTTTTTGTTTTGTTTTAGTACCAGGCTGATTCTGCCAGTTAGGTTTGGGTTGTTTTTCTTTTTCTAAGAGAAAGACTGTTTTTTTTTTTTTTTTTGTTTGCTTGTGTTTTTTTACACTTAGACATGCCCGGAACCGGGCCTAATTTTGGTGTTGTTGTTTCTTTTTTGTAACAGTGCACTTAGCAAAAAACCTGCCAGGTATCGCCCCTCTGGGCGTGATATTTTGTGTGTTGATGATTTAAAAGCAGGCCTGCAAGATGGGGAGCAAAAGCGCTATAAAATACTTTAATTGAGAGCAAATATAAGGTGAACTTCTCTAGATTACAATTGGATTCTGAGAAAATTCACCTAAATAGGACGCTGACCATATCAGATGGTAAATCCTGTGTTTAAAAGGATTGTACCGATTCAATCCACTTCAAAAGCAATAAGAATTGTTGTGTTTTTGGAATGACGAAATATTGCTGTCAGTGGATATTAAAATTTGTGCGCAGTTTTCCACTGTCAGCAATGATCGTTATGAATGCATGTGACTAGATGAATGCATGTGATTGGTATAAATGCAAATGCAGAGGACTGTGGCTGGACTGATGATGTGGACTAAATGTGACTGACTTGAAATTGAAAAGACTAACTATTTTAGGATTAGTCACTTCTAATGCTTAACCCACCCAAACAGTGAAAAAAGGGTAAATGTAGAAGCAGAAGCAGAAGGACAGAGACCAGAGGAGGAGCGACTGTAGGTTCACATGAGTGTGGGCGGGCCATGCAGACATAACCCTTAAGCTGCTGCTTTTCTGTTTTACTGATTTTGTGTGAAAGAAACTGTTTTTACTGGCTGCTTGTTAGTTATAGTAACACACTGTATTGTTGGAAAATTTCATCCTGACTTCATTAGGAAACAAAATTTTAATCAAAACACAAACAAACAAACAAACAAACAAAGCTCTGACCATAGATTTAATTGAGGTGGATAAATGCTAAAAGCAGTGAGGTTGCACCTTCACATGACGACAGGGTGGATGTATCTATGTGCGTTTCTCTGTTTTTAAAGCAGTGGAAAGATGACAGCAACATCCGAGGTTCTGCTGATTTAACCTTTTAAATGCCACTTTCTGTGTCTATGAATTTACCAGTGGAGTGTTATTATGACCTAGTATTGCCAAATGCAGAGGTCACTGTGAGAAAGTGTGTATACACCTGTGTGGCGCTAACATTTACATTCTCTTTTCTACAGCAGAGAGTTCATCATGTGATCTGATTCTGTGGTTTACAGTAAGACACCCAACTGTAATTTTTTTCTTTCCCCTCACAGGATTACTGGGTTTATGTGTGAAGGCAACTGTGATTACAGGTTCTATGTTGGTTATGCAATTACACTATGTTGTTGAGAAAATGTGAATACAGTGTCAAACATACTGTGTTTGAAACCAGCATTACTTCTTTTACAGCAGAGTGTTAATCTTTTTGCAGCACCTCTGGAATCTGTTGATCCAGGAAAAACCTCCAGGATGCTTCATATGTTTTGCTAATGTTTATTTCTCTCTAAGGGTGCTGGTGGAGGATTCAGCACAGACACTGACAGACATAAGTGAAATGAAACAGGTTGTGCAGTGATTACAGAACATCTTACTGTTGAGCTCATAGTGTGAAAACAAGTGAGAAAAGAAAAGTCACTGGTTACTGTAGTTTTGATTAAACAAATGGGGTGATTCATGATTTGGGTAAATTATGGCAACAGTAGTGTTTTTAATTATATGGGGAAATAAACTGCACATGGAAAACTTGTGTCTGTGGTGTGGGATGCCTTATTGCTCCTATGACCCTACAGTTGTATGCTAATGTGTGAAGTTTGTATTTACTCACCGATTTTACTTTCTATGTAATTGTGGTGTGGATGCGAGCTCCAGGCAGAGCTGTGTTAGACCGACTTAAAATGACATGAATATTAATTTTATTCTCTAACACGGGGTTTACATGGCTGGAGCAAAATTACTCTGGAGGAGAAGCCCTGATGTTGTCTGAGAAATGATCTAATTAACCATTTTCTTTTGTTATTCTCCTAGTTCTGATGAGTTGACTCATGGGAGAGACCATGTGTCAAAAGGAGGGATTCCAGGTTTAACATGAAACAATGCTTTCTATGTTTTCCATGAAAAAGTCCATGGCTTTTTACTGTGATTTGTGGGATAACAGTTCATGTACAGGTATTAAACATCTACAGGGGGGTTAAGTCCATGTTCAGATAAGCTTTTGATAACCTTACAGTAAACTTCACTGAACTGAAAGGAAAATGTTATTTGATGATGGTTGATATGTTTTCCAAATGGTTAGAAGTTTTTCCTTCTTGTAAAGAGATACAGGTGCAGCAGCCAGAGTATTGCCGGAAGAAATCATCCCAAGGGTGGAATCTCCAGACTGACACTGGGTGCTGATCAGAAGTCTTCAGAAACCCAGCGAGAAGCTGGGACCATTCACAGCAAAGCTGACAGCCCAGGCAGTGGTTGAGGTCAAAGATTGTGCGGTTTGGGGCCCTACTAGTCATCATGAGAAGATTCCAGAATCACAGCAATAACCATAAAGCTGCGTTGGAATGAGAGGGTGAGGGGTGAAAAGAGCACCCTCCTCCAATAAGGGTGTGCCAAGCTCCAACTCAACGACTGCAGACTGAGACTCTGAGCCACCCAAGAGGGATCAGCGAATGAATGCAGATAACACCTGCTTAAACTGCCAATCAATTTCCCTGGAAAGCTTAGTATGTTTTTAAGTTAAGGAGGTCGTTGGTGTGACATTAATAATCATATAAATGATATGCATTTACATGACTCTCCGAACATCACAAACTCTGTTAGAGTCCTGAGCCTGAGTAGAAGTGATTGGAGTAATTATAGCATGCAAGATTTACAGCAACTTGTGCGCATTTTGTAGGGTAGGTAGACTGATTATCTAGCATGTCAGTTCCTGATGCATAAGTGCATAAGGCCCTCATTGTCTGAGTAAACATAATAACAACAGTTGTGAGTTCTTTTGACATGTGTACTCAATTTTGACACCGTAAAGATAGGATTTGGGGTTCATCACATTTCATTGAGGGATTTTGATCGGCCTCAAACATGCTGGAAGCACCTAAAGCAGGAGGTTGTTCTTCCAGAGTTAAATGTGGTTGTTTTGGTTTCCCCAATCACTGATGTGGGCACAGTAAAGATAATTGTAAATGCCCTTGAGAGGGTTTACACCTTTTAAACAGGCCGATGGCCCCACAATAGTAAAGAGTACAGTACAATGCATAGAAAGAGAGACTGTTGTAAAATGTAGCTCAGAAGTGTTTGATACATGTTGGCTGTGTGGAAATTTATGGCTACTTTTGGGTTTTACTCTAAAACTCGAGAAGCACTAACATCAGTGTTAGTATGTGTTTGTGGTATTAATTTACCTACAGGTTCAGACATATTCACTGTCCTTGATGGCAAACATCTGGACAGGGCAAAGCAAATGGCACAAAGGAGAGTGTGATGTTCGATGAGGCATGTGTGCCTCAATCCCTAATAACACTGGGGAAGAGGGTCTTTTATAGAAACAGTTAATAAATTGGGAGACTTAATGATAAAGTGGGAAAATATATCACACACTGAAAAACTTCCTCATCTTAACAATGGGTTCTTATGAGAGAGCAGCTTGATGTAACTAAGGTTGAAGTTTTCTTTGCAGATGAAAAACGAACACTGTTTCATTTCTATACATGATCTCATATTGTGTTTTATTTTATGATATAACTGCCATCCTTCAAACAATGGGTGGAGACTCAGATGGAGAGAAGATGACCATAAAATGTGAATTTGTTGTTTCCTTCTGACTATAGGGAAGATGCACATTGTGAATTCTTTGAGTACACAATGGTGCTGATGTTCAGTAGTTAGAAAAGAAATCTCCATGTGTTTTTATGTGATTCTTAACTAATTATTTTTAATTCTTAATTGTGGTATCACAAAGGGTGGAATTTGGTGGCAGATTTTTTTTCTCATGTATTAATCACATATTTAATCATATCACATTAGTTATAGTTATATCACTTTCTCACTTTACTATAGTAAAAGCACTCCTGTCACTAGTTTGCATGCATGTGTAATGTTAACACAGTGAGGCCGTTGTAATGGGAGACATTAAACAGATAGTGAGGCTCCTTCTGCTTATCAGGGATGTAAATCTTTCGGTAATGTCCGAGCAGAAAACAAGGTCATAATTCTCTCTGTGAGGGAGGAGGTATAGCCCCCCCGTGAGAGGGGGGTAAGACATGTAAGAGTTTGAGGAATGTTCTTTATCTGTGTGTCTGTATATAAGATGTAAGGGCGGTGGCCACAAGGCAGAGACGGTCCTGGTGTTTCACTGGGATGCTCTCTCCACATTGCAATGTGTTTATTAAACCCACTTCAAATCAAGCTCACTGGGTGTGTTGCAGGTTATTGTTAAATTTTCCACAACACTCTTCTCACTTATGTTTAGACTGCAGGTGGGTCACAAATACAATGAAACACATAGAGAGAACATGACAGCATTAATGTAAAGGTTCAGTCAGTATATAGGCTTTGTGTTTAAAAAAAGAAACACTATTATTTCCCATGAATCATTATAAGAAGATTCGGCATCTTTCAGAAGTGTGTCTTTGGTCATTTAGTTTGTTACAGAGAAACACCAACCGCTTGTTTTTTGTTTCTTTTTTTGTCATTCACAATTAACAGCGAAAGAACAACACACACTGTATAGACTATACAGACACTATCATCAACACTATGAAGATTATCTACAGACGTGTTCAGAGGAAACAACAGGAGGAAGTAGTTGCTGAGGTTTTACATTAACAATTTAAAATACACAACACCATTAATATTGTGAAATTTGTTAAATGCTGGTTCTCACTTGGCTTTAGGTGTGAATGTAAACTTGTCTCTGTGTGTTAAAGACTGATTTCTGTCTTGCATTCACCCAATGTTGAAAGTAAGAAGAATTTTGACATGCTTTAAATTAATGTTATGCACCTTTTTGCAGCAACATGTGAACAAACCAGTAGTGGATCTAGGATTTTTCTGAGTATGGGGACATCAACGGGCGACAGTATTCAAAGAGGGGCCAAGTATTAGTCCAACATATAGCCTCAATGGATCTTGTGCTTAGTGCTTGTTCCTGTGCTGCCATGATTAGTGCTTCTGTGCTGTCTTTCAGTCCAGCTTTGTCCAGCTACTGGTAGGATTTCTGGATATCAGCCACCTCCTCTATCTGCTGGTGGTACATACCGTGCAGGGGCCTTTCCTTCCATGATGGTTCCTCGCCTTGCTCCTCTTTCTTGGGTTTCTGCTGCCTGAGGTATTCACTGAGCACACTGTCAGTTGGGGCCATCTTCGTGATGTATTCTTGGATGTTCCTTGTCTCATCCTGGACTGTGGTGCTGACACTCACCAGTCCCCGGCCCCCTTCCTTCCGCTTAGCGTACAGCCTCAGGGTGCTGGACTTGGGGTGAAACCCTCCATGCATGGTAAGGAGCTTTCTTGTCTTTATGTCAGTGGCTTCTACCTCCTCCTTTGGCCAGCCTATTACCCCAGCAGGGTACCTGATCACGGGCAGGGCGTAGGTGTTGATGGCCCGGATCTTGTTCTTACTGTTCAGCTGACTCCTCAGGACTTGCCTGACCCTCTGCAGGTACTTGGTGGTTGCAGCTTTCCTAGCGGCCTCTTCATGGTTCCCATTCGCCTGTGGGATCCCCAAGTACTTGTATCTGTCCTCAATATCTGCAATGTTGCCTTCTGGTAGTTCAATCCCCTTGGTTCTGACTACCTTCCCTCTCTTTGTTTTCATCCGACTATATTTCTCCAGTCCGAACAACATTTCAGTGTCATTGATGCATATCCTGGTGGTGTGGATCACTGAATAATTGTCTTGTTCAATCTTGGCGTACAGCTTGATGTGATCTATGTACAGAAGGTGGCTAACAACTGCTCAATTTCGTAGTCTAATCCGTAGCCAATCTTGTCAATGATCTCACTGAGGGGGTTCGTTGGTAGATCCCGTGCTTGATTGTGACTTGTTCTATGGGCTTGAGGTTGGCCTCTAGTGTTGTTCACCACATTCCCATTGAGTTCCAGATGAAGGCTCTAAGGCCACATTTGACCTTGTATAGTTCCAGGCATTCCAGGATCCAGGTGTGGGGCATTGAGTCATAGGCCTTCTTGTAATCAATCCAGGCAGTGCACAGGTTTGTCAACCTAGTCTTGCAGTCTTGGCTGACTGCTCGGTCTAACAGTAGCTGGTGTTGTGCACCTCTGGTATTCTTGTCAATCCCTTTATGTGCCCCATTCATGTATTGACCCATGTGCCTCTTCATCTTAGCTGTTAGGATGCCTGAGAGGAGCTTCCATGTGGTCAGGTTATTGGCCGGTTGTTGGGTATTGAAGATTCCATAGGTCCCTTATCCTATTCATATAACCGCTTCAGTCAGGGTATTTGCATAGTAGCATTTCAACAACACCCTAACCTCCGCTGGGGTTACTTGTATCATAGCAAACTAAAAATGTCTGCTGACTTTTTTGTGTAAAAGCACTGCATGTAATCAAAATTGTTTGTTTGCATGAAGATCTTTAATCTTAAACCAAGTCTTAGCCTTAAAGCAGTAATTTTTATATTTTTTAAACTCACATATAAGCATATTGTACATCTAGAAACAGACAGGAAAACACTACCCCTGATCCATTTGATCAGTGTTATTGGTGATGTGATATGTTGAGATCACTGTATGTAATGCCATCTTCACCTTTTCCCCCCAAATGTACCAAAAGTATTGATGAGGACTTAATTCAAGAAAACAGTTGTTTTTATTTGCAAACACCTTGTTTATAAATAATATGATAATATAATGTCCATGATGTTATCAAGTAACAATTCTGAGTTTTACCTTCAAGTTTCCTCTGAAAATGTTGTCTCAGAACCAGTAACACCAGTAGAACCAAAACACAGACTACTCCAACAGGAAATAACACACAGAGAAGGAACGAAGAATAAGCAGGAGTGCTTGTAGAGGCTGATGTAGGTGGAGGTGCGGTGGTGTGTTTGTCTAAAATAAAGCAAAAACAGTCATTAAGTTCTCGTCACACTGTGAATGTTGAAACCTGCAGAAACACAGACAGGTGAGTGTGTCACCTGTGACAGTGATCCAGCTGGATGGAGACTCTCCATGACCGCTGATGTCACACTTGTAGAGGCCTTCATCAGACCTGGAAACATGCTGGATGGTCATGTGACCTGTAGGCTGCTTCCTGATGAGGGAGCCATCTTTATAGAAAGCAGCTGGGAGGTTGGAGGGAGTGGTCTTTGTTTTACAGAGCAGAGTGACGTCATCTCCCTCCATCACAGGGAGGACAGGACTCTGCAGGATCACTGATCCACCTCAACACAGAGACAAACTACAGCATTTCATCCATTTACACACAGCTTCATCAACACTAACTCCACACACTCAGCTTACCAGTGACTGTCAGGTTAACCATGTTACTGATGGGACCCTTTCTGGTCTCACACCAGTAAACCCCACTGTCCCATGTAAATAGATCAGTGATTTTACAGGAAGAGCTATGCTTTTTTCCCCAGTCGACTCCACACTGAGTCCTCTGTTTTTTACTTGTGTTTCTCCTCAGAGTCCATCCAGCAGAGCTGTCGTCCTCCTCACAGCTCAGAGACACAGAGCCTCCTTTATAGAGCTGAGAGCTGCTGGGACTGTGTTAAAATAAAATTAAGATGATCATTGACGATGTCTTAAAATAATTTATAATATCACAAAATGATTTAGGGAAAATCAAAAAGTGAAAGCACATGTGTGTTGTGAGGGCTACGAGAGCAGCTGTCAGATTGTGAACCCTTTAGATTAACTTAGCTACTACCAGCAATTTTTCATTGGAAACTACCACTAAAGCAACGCATATCAATCTTGACAATTTAACGTATTTGAAAAAACAAAACTATTTAAAAATGTAATAAATAAATAAGGTTACTGACCTTGGTTTGCTGTGCAGCTCAGCACTGAGATCAGAACTGAAGAGAAATAAAATAGTTCATTGAGTCAGTGAGAGGAAAGCAGTTTTGTTTTTCTAAAGGTAACTAAGGAACATTAAACTCAACACAAGTGGTGTTTTTTGTTTTTTTTTGTTTTGTTTTTTTTTTTTACACAGGATGTGTTAAAAACACAAGATGAAGGAAGAAGAAGATGGAGATGAATAAGACGTACGCTGTGGAAACCAGGCAACAGCATTATTAAACAAGACCTGACACAGACCCAGGAAGAGAGGCCAAAGGATACACGATGACTCCTTACCAGGAGTGAGTCAGGGTTCAATAATGTGCAGTGTGACGTGCAGACTGGAGCAGCCCGATTGGTACTACCTGCTCTACTTCCTGAGCCTTTGGTTTTAAAGCTCGAAATGACTTTAATGTTTTGTTCATATTAACACAGAATTCAATAATTCAGTAATAAAAACATATTTTAATAATCTTAAATTAGATTATTGATTGTAAATGTAAACTGGACGCTGTTTAACAGACAGCACACACAGACTGAGCCACAACTTGACTCATTGGTGAGATTATTCTGATCATGTGCTCTAACCTCACAAGAGGTGCTTTATGTTGTAAGGTAAAGATGCTACAATAACCAGAGCAATCAGTAACCTATGAGCACACAGTTGGAAACAGTTGGGGTTAAAAACTTTGTTTTAACAGGAAGAAACCTCCAGTGAAACCAGGCTCAGGTCGGGGCAGCCATCTGGTTATGGGTGATGATATTTGTCCTAACAAGTGATTTAGCAGGCGTACCTAATATAGAGGCCAGTTAGTATACATCAACAATGGCAACCCTTCATTCCTCAATCATTTCCTTTCACTTGTATTTTATTGCTTATTTATTATTGCATACACTCACCAATCACTTTAAACCTCTGCAATCAGTTTGTTACCAAACATACCCACAACTGACTGAGTGTAACTTGTCTGCACATTTCAAGTAAATCCACATTTTCTACGAGATTCCTTCTTACTGTGTAACATGGTATGAGTCCCTCTGTAGACCTGCTCTGTGTTCTCATGATGCTCTTAAGATAAATTCAGTCCAATCTAAATTTCTCGTCTGCTCCAATAATAACCCGACTAAAATACAGACACTCAAACAACCAGAGAGAATTTACTCACAGAACAGACGAAGCAGAAACATTTTCTTGTTTGTTCCTCTCAGTAATCTGCCCTTTCTCATCTGTTATCAGTGACAGCAAATAAAGCACGCCCGCTTCCTCTCTGTATTTTTCTCCTTCTATATATAAATGCCTGTGTCACAGCCATTTGGGTTATTTAAGTACTCACAGTTCTTGTTGGATCGTTTCACCTATTCATTCTCACTCCCACTCCTTCACACCCTGATGAACACAGCAGAGCTACTTGATGTCCTCCAGTATCTTGCAAAAAGATACTCTGGTATGCAAACTGGAGCAGCCAGCAATCGAACCATGAACCACAAAGCGGCTGTGGCTCAGACTGACAGTCTGTTTTATGTGGAGCTTCATGAATCAGATTCATTTGTGTTTTTATTTCTGTCGTCTGATTTTTGGAGCACCGTTGTATCCTGGTACCTTACATCTCCCTTTATAAAGCTCTCTGCAAGCTACCAACACCCACACACATTTACATGCACATATACACAGGAACCAGCCCACATCACCCCTCCACATCCTCCTACACTATGCCATATCTCCCTGTAGCATCAATCTGAGAGCAAATAAACTCCACCTGTTACAATCTACTCCCTGGATGTCAGCCTCTTCTTTGACTGAGGATAACTATTACAGCACAACTCAGCATTAAACATATCTGCACCTTTCTGTACACATACACTATAAACACACTACACTGCTTTTATATACAGTGGTCCCTCGCTATAACACGGTTCACCTCACTGCACTAGATGTTTCTAGTGCAATTTTGCATGCTGTTTTGATTTTTTACAGCGCATTGTGTTCTGCGTCCTGATTGGCTGTATAGCATTGCCAATCAATCTCGTGCTGTGTCTCCTGTACAGCACAGAATGTGTTCAGCTTTTCAAATTGTGTTAAATCTTCGATCGCTAGCAGTGTGACTCTGCAGTGCTGTACTGTGTGTTTGTAAGTTTTCTCCCCAACAAACACAATAATGTCGATGAAACGTTTGCACCATCAAAATCAAACTTTACTCAACTCGTTCTTCTTGCTTCCTCTGCTTCCGTACTATTGATTCATTAATGTTGAATTCTCTGGCAGCTGCTCTCTTCCATGTTCAGGACCTGAAAACAGGGCTTGATCTTTGGTTTTATTCTATGATACTGGATTTATTTTTCTACAAAGATTTGAACTTTTTTTTTTGAACTTTCAACAATTCTAATCTTTCCAGGGGATTTTTTTTAGTGAACTGATGTTAATCAGATCTAAATAAGCTGGATCTCCACATCACCGGTTGGATAAGGTTATCATGCTGGCTTCAAAATTTGCAACTCCACACAGTTTATATTAATCAGTTTATTTTGTACCTTGTGGTTCAAATGTGTCAAATATCAACACTGAATGTACCTGCAGATGTTTTTGATCACATCGTACTCACTGAAAGTCCTTACAAACATTAGAGCTAATCACTTAGAACTGCCAGGAGGTGTCATTTTGAGCCATCACTCCTTTGTCTCCCTACACTCAATACTCCAAGCCCATCATGTCTGATGTTTCCCTGATGTCCCCTTAATGTCATGATGTAGCTCCAGTACTTAGTAAGGAAAATGATGACTTACAATTTTGCTTTTGTAAAATAAAGTTCTTAAATTCAGTATGTGCTGTCTCAGTCTGCTCCCTGGGTCAACCATGACACAGATCTGGCAAATTTTATTTATTTATTACTAAAATACTGTAATTACTCAGGGGTAAATCTGATATTCAAAAGAAGGTGAGGTAATGGGGTTAAATGATGCAACAATTCACATGATAAATTCAGTTTAAAGCTGATATTTAGAAGTACAGAGTAAGGACTGAAGTAAGTGTGGGGCTTCACAGATGCCAGTTAGACATTGTTCCAGTGGAACACCTGAAGCTGCTCTTATGATCAATTGTAAATAGGCCTGGACGAGTTTAGATATGGAAATGTTTCGGATAAGTTTCAAACATTATCTTGTCTGTTACCGGTTCCCCATTTTGTCTGTTTAGTGTCCAAAAAAATAAGTTTATGCTGCAAGACTGTCGGAGCCGGGGCTTGAACCAGCAACCTTCCGATTACAAGACGAACTCCAACTCTTGAGCCACAATCAGCCAGGTTATCGCCTAAATAACTGTGATCCTCAACTTCCAGGCAAGAAGAGGAAGTAGAAGTCACTGCTGTGAAGAAACTGAGGCTATAGTTCACATGGGCTCACTAAAAGATGACATTAGAAGACTGGAAAAATGTTGCCTGGTCTCACGAGTCTCCATTTTCGGGCTGGTGGTGGTGGTGTAGTGTTGTGAGACATGTTTTCTATGACTTTTTATCACAACACACTATGTCACAAAGCTCAAATCATGTCAAAATGGTTTCCTCAATCCAGCAGAGCACCTTTGGGATCGTCGTGGAACGAGATTTACATCACAGATGTGCAGCCAATAAATCTTCTGTGTGATGCTTTTGTATTATTTCCACTAGCTTGTTGTCTGTATACTACAAAGAAAAAAGGCAGCTCCTAAAGTAAAAGGGGTCCAGCTTAGTAGTATCAAATGTACATAATAAAGTGGCCGGTGAGTGTAAGTGCTATGAACAGACATCATTCACTGCTTAATAACAGCCAGTAGGTGGAAGCAGAGGAGCTTCTATAATGCACAGCACATGCGGGCTTTCACTTGACCTTTGACCTTTAGTTACAGGAGGGAAAACACTGTAAGAGAATAATGTTTCTCTGCTGAGAGGACAGACAGAGAGGGAACTGTTGTTGTTATTTGATTATAGTGTGTGACGCAATACACAAGAGGCCAGGATGGAAAATTACACAATCATTTCTCTCCAATGTTAATTAAGCTGTGTTTCATCAGTCTATCACAGGCTCACTACAGAGAGGCAAACAGTCATTCCTGCTGTTAAATCAAAGTAAAAAGTATGTGTTTTATATCAGTAGATAACTAAACTATTTAAATAACCACTTGAATACTAAGAATGAAAACATATCTAAAATGGTTATAAACAAGGGCAAGAAAATGCCCTTTTTTGGATTAAGTAAACAAGAGTTGCTTTTTTGAGGCCTTTGTTTTCCAATATCTTCTTCATGTTTTTTATGATGGATCAGATATTCATCAGATTGACAGAGGTTCAATCCCAGTATCTTATCATATGTATCTCAAATAACAATCAGGTATGCATTCATGTGAATGTTAAAATGTGTCTGCTGTTACAGCTTGGAGTGCAAAGTGCTTTGAGTGTTAGGTGAGAGTAAAATATGGTTCATGCAGCCTGCATTCTGCGAGTTCACAGTCCAGTTACCATGGACTAAACTGGGGAGAGTCGGGCAAAGAGAACACTACATAAATAACTTTACCAACCAATAGCTGGGCAGACCAGTATTGTATCAGTCAGTGTCACTTTTATTTCTATAGCACATTTAAAAGCGACAAAGTTGACAAACTAGTTAGTTAATGAACAAGAGAAAACAAATACAGAAAACAAGACGTGAGATGACGCACATACAATGTATTTAACATAAAAACAAACATAAAACAAACCAGATCTCAAACTGAATTCAGATTAAAGCTAACATAAAAAAGTGACTTTTAAGACAGAATTTGAAAGACTGGATAGATTCTGAATTATGAATATCAAGTGGCAAGTTATTCCAGAGTCCAGGCACTGCAACTGCGAAGGCCCAAACTCCTCTATGCTTTAAATGAGACCTTGGTTAGTTTTTTTTCCCCTTTTTCACCCAAAATGATGAGCATGCACATTTGTTTCCATTGTCTGCTGCTATTGGAGTGCTAAACATTAGAAATGAACCTCACTGTACATGCTGAAGGGTGTTTCAGTTCCTAAAAGGCCTCAGGAGGAGAGAAAAATACTTGAGAAATACTGTGTGAACTTCACTGCTTTGACATAACAACAGTGTGGCAAATTAAAGGTGGTTCACCAGTCAATCACAGGCCTGTCACAGACACACAAACAGTCATTTAGGCCCTTCAATCAATTTAAAAAGCTTGTGTTTTAGTTCAGTAGATAACCACGAGAAAAATAACATCGCAAGCAAGAACCAAAATTACTGCAAAAGCTCATCACCTGTTTAAAAACACAAGATAGTAACCACATGGATAATGGCTATCAACAAAGGCATGAAAATACTGTTTATTTTTTCTTTTGGATTAAATAAACTAGAGTTGTTTTTTGGAGGTGGGTCGTCACATGATGGATTGGATCTTCATCAGATTGTCAGTGGTTCAAATCCAGTATCGTATCATATGAATCTCAAATAACAATCAGGTCTGCATGTGAATGTTAAAATGTGTCTGCTGTAACAGCTTGAAGTGCTGGGTGAGAGTGAAATATGGTTCATGCAGCCTGCAGACTCTGAGTTTACAGTCTGTTTTGCAGTTGCTGTGTATGTTTAAAGTCACCACACCACTAATCAATGTTTTATTTGACCACAGAAAATTTTGACTTTTAAGTATATTATCTACAGATAAAGACCTCCTCCCACGGCCATTTATATCACATCAAAGTAATTTAGTAAAAAAAACTTAAATGAGACAGAAATTCCTGTTTTTTTCATTATCTAGAAATGTATGTTTTTGTCATCGTGCTGGGTCTTTGTGTGTAATTTCTTGTTTGAGTTAATAGTCTTTGATTTGTTGTTATTCATGGTTTTGGTTCTTTTTATGGTTTTGTATTTATGTTATAGATTTTAGTCTTTAGTTTCTGTCTCTGTGTCTTCTTGTGTTTCACATTTTTCATGTCTACATGTGGCAACTCTGTCTCCTCAGTCCTTCCTCTGTGTCTCTTTATGTTAACCTCTCCCTGCTGTGCTCCCCATGTGTTTCCTCCTTGTATTTAAGCCCTGTGTCTGTTGTAGTGTTGTCTTATGTGCTGTGGTTTTCCTGTGTTCCTCGCCATCCTCACTCCTAGTTTCCCCTTCTTAGTTTCTAGTTTCACTTTGTTTTCTTGGCTTTGAAAATTTGCTACAGCACAATAAATCTGCCTCTTTTAGTTTACCTTCTTTATCTACATAAGTCCTGCTTTTGGGTCCTCTTCCTGCCAGCAGCAGCAGCCAGATCCTTTAATACAACCCAGGAATATTTTCGTCTTATTCTGCAGTTTCCCGGTTCAAAAGCCTTTGTTTTGGGTTCCCCCCCCTCCTTCTTTACTCTTAAAGCTCGAAATCAGTGGTTCTCAAACTTTCCACAGTGAGTCCCACATCATAAAATTAATGGCTTTTGAACTACCACCCTTATGACAGACATTAAAGTACAGCAGTATAAGCCTATTTAACACCACATACAGGAGACATGAGACAATATTTATTTCTTTTATTCATGAAAGCACAAGCTCATCCATCACCTTGTTACGTTCTTTGTCTAGGCGTGTATGAACGCAACAAGAAATTGGCCCACTCACGCTCCACCAAAGCAAAAACACAAACCACAATATCTTCTAAAAGTGCTAAGCAGCCATTTATTTGCTTCAGCTGTGAGCAATGCCAAAAAACAACAAACAAAACTCCCTACTGGGGTCTGTTCTTCGTACCTCGCTTACTACATCCAAGATCAAATGACACATCCAAGATCAAATCATCGCGCTAACTTTGAGCTCGCTAATCCGGTTCTCCGAACACACCTGTTGTTGACGATTAGTACAGCTGGATGAAGTAATCTGAGATCACTGGGTGGCTTAAAAGGGGCTACGCATCGATAGTAGAAACATTGATCGGCAACCCTGTGATTGGTCGGCGAAGATGTCGAAGGAGCGCGCGCAGTATCTCACGGCAGCAGACCAAGAACTCTTGATTGAGGGATATCAGGAGTTTCAGAGTTTAATTAAAACGCAGGGGAACACTGCAAAGGCTGCAAAAGCAAGGAGAGAGGGCTGGCAGAAAGTTGCTGACAAATTACTCGTAAGTGATCCATGATATTACATTATATCATGTGATATTATATTATACCACATTATATTATATTACACCATATCCTCTTCCACATTAGAGCCACAACAGGACCCACTAGAACATGGGAACAAGTAAAAGTGAAATATAGGAATATTCTACAGAATGGTAATATTTATCACTTATATTGCTTTTAGTCTATGACAAGAGACCCTGGAATAATCTGTTTGTTTGTTCATAACAGCAACCAAGAAAAGGGCAGAGCAAATAAAGACAGGTGGTGGTCCTGCACCCCCTCGTCACACCCCTTTACGTACTGTGCCATTTATTGACATTGTGGGTTTTTTGTGTGTAGTTTGACATAACACTCCATCACTTTTACCTGTTCCCATGCAAGGGGTGACTGAAGCATGCACAGTAAGTCGGGAGATATATATATATCGAGAGAGCGAGAGAGAGAGCGAGAGAGCGAGAGAGAAGAGTAAATAATACCCTCACGGGAGAATCGATATCTCTCTATGAGCAAACTGTCGCGCTGAGCTAAAGGATCCCGTCTATCCCGCAATCTACGCTGAATTCTGTAAACCCTCCTTATCAATCTTGCACCTTCCTTGCTCGCGTACAAACGGACAGGACATGGCTGCAACAGACTTCCCAACTCCACCTTCGCTTTTGTAGCGTGGTCTGTCATCTTGATTGCACGTAGTAATTTACTATTACTACTCTAAAATATGAATTACATCTGAAATAATCAAATACATGTAATAGAATGATTAATAATACATTTCCCTTTTTTTCTGAAATGACCTGTATGTATCTGTATGAAAGCAATAAAGCATCAAATGCTGCATTATCTTTAGTTACATTGATAATATTTATTTATGGTAAAACAGTGGCGAAATATCGCTGTTGCTTTCGTATAAATGCAGCGGACATACCTGAGTGGCCGCGATCTAATCCTGTTTACATAAAGTAAACCTGCTCCCGAGCAGGTTTACGCTTACGGCTCTGTTGCTATGACAGCAAGTCCCAGATGAGCTTCGGAGAACCGAACGATCCAAGATCACGCGAAATCGTCAACATTCAAATCCGGCTAACTTACTTAGCGAGGTACGAAGAACAGGCCCCAGGTCCCTGTGCTTTCCTACACAAAATAAACACCAACCAAAAGACAATCCACTTACCTAACTTAATCAACAAAAATGGCTTCTCACGCCTACTAGGCTGCTGCAGTGAAGAATATGTACAAGGTGAACAAAATACACAATTGCAACTTGACAAGACTATTTACAGCTATTTACAAAATTGACATAACAACACCAGACACACACACACACACACACACACACACACACACACACACACACACACACACGAGGTTATACTTGCAAATCACTTTGTCTAAGAAACTCTACACTGCAACGAAACAACACACAGGTTCTTTGTTGGATGGTGGAGGTTAGGAGAGAGGGGGCCAGGTGGCTGTCATCTGGTAGTTAAATACTGCAGGTGATTAGCCAATTATCCAATCCAAGGACAGGAAGAGACTCCACCCAGCAGGCACGCCCAGGTGTCCACCTCCTAAGAGAGAAAAGGGGAAGAAACCCACAGCCATCCTCTGGGGGGGAGGAGTCACGAATAAAACAAAACACTGACAACATTGGATCATAACAACCTGTTCAAAAACACAAGAGCTATTTTTATAATAGCGATCAACAAAGGCAAGAAAATGTTTGGATTAAACTAGAGTTGTTCTCAAACCATCTCCATACTACCATGTAGATGACGACTTTAGACCGAGATTATTTAGAAGGTTTTTTTTTGCTTTGTTTTTTAAATAATTTTGAGGCAGGGCTGTGTGGTGTAGCAGCACCAGGAATAATATTTGTCTCAGTCACAGCTCCTGGATGGACGCTGTATGTTCCTCACTGGTTACCTGGTACTGACCTATGACCCCTCCAAATATCTTATTCATGTTTTTTATGTTTGATATGAACCGGGCTGCACAGCCATGACAAAAACCCAGACATGGATAGAAATGTCTTCAAAGCTACTTCATTTTTTTAAACAAATATATAACAGAAAAGAAACCCAACTGTCAAAAATACAAACCCTGATGTGTGTAGTCAGTTCTATCAGTAGTGTGAGGGAGTGGATGAGTGGAAAAATGTTGCATGTAATGGTGCCAAAAGCAAAAGCCAAATCTAACTCAACCAGAATCTAACATGATGTCTCCGAGGAGTCAGCCAAAAATAACCAAGCTATGCTCTAAAGGCCTTTTATACAGAGTCCTGGCACACTGGCCCGGGTGTTGCCAGTGTAACTGATTGTAAAGGCGAACCTTGCCTCTCCAACGCCTGCAAACAAGGTACACATAAGCCAAAAGGAATGCAGGGTGCAGTGGGTCACCACATGATGGATCAGGATATTCATCAGATTGTCAGTGGTTCAATCCCAGTATCTTATCATATGAAGCTCAAATAAATATCAGGTCTGCATTCATGTGAAGGTTAAAATGTGTCTGCTGTAACAGCTTGAAGTGCTGGGTGAGAGTGAAATATGGTTCATGCAGCCTGCAGACTCTGAGTTTAGTCTGTTTTGCAGTTGCTGTGTATGTTTAAAGTCACCACACCACTAATCAATGTTTTATCTGCCCACAGAAAATTTTGACATTTAAGTATATTTTCATACGTTTTACTGATAAAGACCTCCTCCGACGGCCATTTATACGACACCAAAGTAATTTAGTAAAAAACTGTTAAATGAGACAGAAATTCCTATTTTTCATTATCTAGAAATGTACATTTTTGTCATCGTGCTGGGTCTTTGTGTGTAATTTCTGGTTTGATTTAATAGTTTTGGTTTTGGTTTTTTTTATGGTTTTGTATTCATGTTATAGATTTTAGTCTTTAGTTTCTGTCTCTGTGTCTTCTTGTGTTTCACATTTTTCATGTCTACATGTGGCGACTCTGTCTCCTCAGTCCTTCCTCCGTGTCTCTGGACATGTGACAATGTGACTTCATGTCTTAAATTACACAAAAAAGCTGGATGTAACAAACTGATACAATTTAAGACCCATATATCCAAATATTATCAGTATTATTGTTTTTAATTTGAAGTGGGACTAAGAGCATGAAAGTGAGACAAGAAAACAACAACCACACACCACTACATGACCAGCAGCAGCCAGAGCCTTTAATACAACCCAGGATGTTAATGAATATTTCTCCTCTTATTCTCCGGTTTCCCGGTTGAAAAGTTTTTTTTTTTGTTTTTGTTTTTTTCCCCGTCTTTATTCTTAAAGCTTTAAAGCTCGAAATCAGTGGTTCTCAAACTCTCCAAAGTGAGTCCCACCTCATAAAATATATGGCTTTTGAACTACCACCCTTATGACCGACATTAAAGTACAGCAGTATAAACCTATTTAAACACCACATACAGGAGACAGATCTATTTACTACATACAAAACTTGGAGACAGTAGGGCACAGAAAACACTACATAAGTAACTTAATGAACAATTTCTTCTTCTACTTGTTCTCTTTTTCTCCGTCTCACACACATTATTTACTCATCCAGCTACATAAAAACAGGCCTAGCTGTCCATAGAGTGAGCACATGATACATGTAGAGAATCACTGAAATGGAGCTCTGGGACAGACGTCTCCACTTTTTGGGATTTAAATAAAGCTGTTGGAGCAGAACATGGATCAAAAGTCCCTAAAATTCATAGTTTGTCTTCTTATCTCCGGTTTTCCTTTGATAGATGATCCAAGAAAAACAAAAAACTTTTGTCCTGCAGCAGTGCCCACAGCACGCTACATACAGTTTTGTACAATGGGTCCACGAAAAATGATAAAAATATCATCAAAATACACAGTTTTCTGTTAATTAACAAAAACTTTCAGTTTATTGCCCAGACTGTCCTGTAATTAGACAACTATCAAACGTTTTCTATAATTTCATATTTATTTCTTACAATTTTTCATTTACTATGTCTGCATTTCTCTATCATGTGAAAAAATAATATACTGCTGCAACTGCACTTTGGTTTTTTTTGTATATTAATGTTTAGAAGTGCAGTTAAACTCCTGTAGAGTCACTGAAAGGAGGAATTTCCCTCATCAAGCAGTTATTAAAGTGGCCTGTATGTGGCACCACGTCTGTCTTCAGTTCACAGGAAAACGCACTGAAGCACACCAGAAATGTACGAATCACACAGGGAGCAGTAGCTTGCCCTTTTATTCCCCAAAATCACTGTTCCCATTATTAAACCTTGTATGGTGTTCGGGTCTGTGAGACCCGTTTTCAGTTGTTTTAAAAACAAAACAAAAAACAATTAATTATTTTTTCAAACTGAAATTCATTGGCTTCGGCTTATTTTCTGTGAAGAACATAAATCCAAACAAATTTTCAATGACCTCATACTGTACCTCCCCCCACGCATTTACATTACATAGAAGGTGTTCGGGTCCACTGGACCCAGGTCTAATAAAAGTGTTAAAAGTGCAGGTCCTGTGTTCCCACACTCTGTCTTCCTCCTTTCTGGTGCTGCTGATAGTGTTTTCTTCCCTTCCTGCTCCCGCACAAAGTTGCAACATTGTTGAAAATTCAACTATCAACACCGTTTGCTCTTACATTCCCACACATTTTACCCTCTTTCTTGAGGGATCCAAATTTTATTTTCTTATACCCTGTCCCACCTGCAAATAATGGCATAATACTATAAATAAGACTTTATCACAACTGATCAAGATGGCAAAAGATTATCTGCTGTGAGGGCCTTCCAATTGATTTTGGAAGAGAGAGGAGCTTCGGATGATGATGTCGACAAAGAGGTTTCAGAATATTTCACATTTCTGACAGTCTGACAGTGACTTTGAAGAAGAGGATGAGGTTGAACACCATTTAGTAACAAAACAAAGATGAGTACCCCATCAGCAGCCAGCTCCAGGACCAGAACAAGCCCACCAGACAGCAAGTGAAGAAATATGGAAGTCAAAAAATGGTGAAATTAAATGGTCTTCTAGCCCAAGAAATGAGCCACCCTGCAGAGCTGCTACTGTGATAAGCCAGGGCCAACACGGCTGACAGTTACTCATGTGCAGGACATCAAGTCTTCATTTGAGCTTTTCATCCCAGATTCCATCCAGAAAATTATTCTGGATTGCAGTAATTTAGAAGGAAGGCGTGTTTTTGGAGAGAGGTGGAAGGAGATGGACCAAATTGATCTAAGAACCCCTAAGGCCTACTTTAGGGTTCTTATCCTTGCAGGAGTTTTCAGGTCCAAAGGGGAATCCACAGAATCCCTGTGGGATGCAGAAACCGGCAAGAACCTTTCCATGCATCAATGTCTCTGGAAAACTTCCACAAAATTTCCAGGATTATCCGTTTTGCAACACGTTCTCACTCCCAAAGCGTAACATTTTACGCTAGGTGACAAATCGTCAACATATTACGTTTTCGGCTACCCACCACGTTCCTAAATGACGACCTCGGAAAAATGAGGAAATATGAGAACCGTCTGGACTCAATCTACACATGTTCGCTCTTTTTCTTCAAATCGCTTAGAAACACGCTATTTAACGTCATTAAAGTCTTGGTTAACGTCAGGAATAAGGTTATGATTAGGGCTAGGGATAAGGTTAGGTTTAGGGCTGGAATACAGGGCTGGAACGTCTATTACCGCGGGAGCGTCATTGCACTGGATTTCAGCCATAACCCGCCGCGTACCATAAGAACGCCAAAGGTCTCCTTTCGCGTTCCTCAGGAACGCCACAGGACGTGACAAAACATCAGCATGTTACGCCTCGGGAGTGAGAACGGGCTGCCGTTTTGATAACCGAGACGACAGACCAGCTCGACGGCAGAGACAAGCTGGCTGCCATCAGGACAGTGTGGGATAAGCAGAGATGGGCAGTAACGCATTACTTGTAACGCGTTACTGTAATCCAATTACTTTTTTCAAGTAACGAGTAAAGTAAGGGATTACTATTGCAGAAACGGTAATTAGATTACCGTTACTCTCCCGTAGGAACGCTGTGTTACTGCGTTACTAAAACCGTGATTTTTTTTGCGAGAGTGTCTCATGACAGTGACGTAAGCGAGTGTGACGTTGGTGATAACAGCTGTCTGCAGATCAACAATGGATAATATATCGAGTGCAGGAGAGAGTATGAGCGTGCAGCGTTTGAAGCGTGGAAGTACTGACCTTACTTTGAGTTTGATTCCATAAAAAGTGACAAAAACATCCCACGTTGTGCGTGGGAAGAAAACTTCTTTTTACAGCGAAAAAAACTCTAAACTTCCAAGCAAGCGCCGAGTGCGCTACGACGTAATGTGAAATTCACAGAGAAACTCGCGGAGTCTTCAACTGACCGCTGCAGCACACCTGCACCAGGGTAAACCTCCGCCTAACCCAGTCCAGCTTTACAGGTGAAAATAGAGCAACAGGACCGCTGAGTCTTTGATTTTATTTATTTTCTGCTGTGTTTTACTTGCATCTATTTGAAAGACTGAGTGTAAACACAAAAAAATATTTTATTTTATGTACTGGAATGTGCAGAAAATAGGTTTAAATGTTAAACAAATTTCTTCCAGTCAGAGAATGTTGCATATAATTAAATTTTTGCTTGATGCATAAAGTTAAAAGATTAAAACTAATAAAACAAGTTTTAAAAAGAGACTTTTCCATTTGATTACATTTTATATGATGGATTATGCAGAAAAAATAGAATTGGACTGAAAGATCTATCGCTTTATCACCTATTCAGGTTGTAAATCGTGTTTTTAAAAAGTAACTAAGTAACTAAGTAATTATTTTTGAAAATAAGTAATCAGTAAAGTAACGGGATTACTTTTGGGGGAAGTAATCAGTAATTAGTTACTGATTACTTTTTACAAGTAACTTGACCAACACTGGGGATAAGTGGGTGCACCACCTTCCCCCTGTTTTACAACCCTGGGCCTAATGTCACCATTGATGAGCAGCTGATGCCATTTAGTTGGGAAACATATTGCTTCACATGTAAATGTGTTGTGTCTTTCCACTCACTCCACTCGATTATAACTGATTTACTTTTTTTATAACACTATATAAAAAAAACGAGAAGCACATTAATTCATAAATGTGACCTAACAATGGTATAGGGAAAAAATTAACCATGTTTGCTGTTCATACGGCTTTGGGATAAAGTAAACATCTGTTGAGTAATTTAACACAATATTGTTTGATAGTGTTAATTTGGAAAGCCAAAACTCTAGCGGGTCCACCAGACCCATGAACACTGGCTGAGTAACAAAAATACGAACACCACACAAGGGTTAAGGATGTCAAAAGTGACAACAGATGTAGAATATTTTCTTTAGATGAACCGTGAGCAATGAATTGCAGAAAAATGCTGGATGTAACAAAATGATAGAATTTGAAACTCATCTATACACAGACTTTAAAAAAATAATTTGGGACAAAGAGGCTGAAAGTGAGACAAGAACAAAGCAACCACACACCCCTGCATCACCAGGAGCAGCAGCCACAGTCATGATACAAGGTAGTTTCATATCAACAGAATTCAAGAGGTTACAGAAACTATCAAAAGCAGAATTATTGATAAGATCAGAGGAAGAACTAGATAAAAGCTCCACATTTTTCTTTATTCTTTTGTGGGTTAAAGAAACATTTAAGCCATTTAGAAAATATGAGTAAATTAGAAACAGTCTAAACAGTGAGAAAATGATTTACCCTTTCAAAGCCACGTGTGTTATACTTGATACATGAGTTTCTGTGAATTTCTGAGACTTCTTCAGTGTGATTTTATTTTCCTCTGAAAACCTTTGTGAATGGTCATTGAACATTCCATATTACAAAAAATGTGAATTTTCTGACAAATATTTCATGGTTCAGGCTCGCTTAGTCTCGCCATGTTACCTGTGTCACATGTGTCACATGCAAATTGTGACATTGGATCATGCAAAACAACCTTTGTGGCATTCGGGCAACACTAGGTCTACATCTAAACTGTATAACTCTATTAAAAAGCTTCTGTGTCCTTCACAAAGACTTTCCATTGTCTCTGTGTGCAGAGAGAAAAGACAGAATAATATTTTACACTTCACACACACACACACACACACACACACACACACACACACACACACACACAAGCAGTCTAAACTGTGAGAACATCAGGTAAATGATTGACTCTTTCAAAGCTACGTGTCACGGTTCTGGGTCATTTTGACCCAGCATTTTGAGTTTCTTATGTTTTGGTTTATTTTTGTGTTGTGGATTATTTTCTGATGCTCTTGTGCTTTGTTGATTATTTTTAGAATTCTATGCTTCTGTTTATTTCATGATTAGGGATTAGTTTTTAGGTTTGTGTCTCATGTTTAGTGTAGGTTCAGTTCTGTGTCTAGTCTGCGTCTTTGTGTAGTGGTTTCTTGTTTCCTGTTTTATTGTGAAGGTCTGTGTCTGTGAGTGTATTCAGTTCGCCTCCCTTGTCTCGTCTTGTCAATTTCTTCCAGCTGTGTTTCCCACCTGTGTGTAATCTCCCTTTGTTCTTCTGAGTGTATTTAAGTCATGTCTTCTCATGTTCTAGTCGCTGGTCTGTCTGTTAATCTCCTGTGAATCCATTGTGTGTTTTCCCTGCCGTCCACCTTCAGATGCCTCTGCTCACCCTCCTTCATGTTTGTGTTTAGTAGTTTAGTTTTCCCAGTTCAGGTTATCTTTAGTTCTGTTTGCCGTTCTCAAATTGTGTTTTATCTTACAATAAACCTCCTTCGCACCTCCACGAGTGCCTGCACTTGGATCCTCCTTTATTTATCTCCACACGGCGAGTGGAATGAGCTGTGACACTACGTGTGTTATATTTGATAGATGTATTTCTGTGAATTTCTGAGACTTCTAAATCCTCAGTGTGATTTTATTTTCCTCTGAAACAGTTGTGAATGTTCATGAAACACTCCATATTACAAAAATTGTTAATTTTCTGACAAATATTTCATGGTTCAGGCTTTTGTATGTTAAAGGGTTATCACACAACAGCTCTCTATAGAAAACAGCTGCATTACTCTTGTTTTTCTCTTCTGGCTGATGCAGACAGGCCTGCAGCAGCTGCTTAACGGCAGAAACATTTCATTTCTCTTGCTCAGTAACACAGTTAAAAAGGTTTGGTTCAAAAGATTTTATGACTATTTTATTTTCTATTCTGTATGTCACTGCTGATATACTCATATGAAGCTTGTTCATCCATCCATCCATCGCAGTCTCCCTTTGAAAGAAGCCCAGACCTCCCTCTCTTCAGCCATCTCTTCCAGGAGGACAGCCAGTTGTTCCCGGATGTATAATGTGAAGCCTGAGCTCATTTCACCTCAATAGACTTCCTGTAATTTTTTGAAGAATTTCTCTCAGTTTCTTTTCCCACAGTAAACTCCCCAAGTACAGACATACCTGGATCCAATTGGCACTACTTCAGAAACATCTGTTTAGCATGAGATGTCTCTGTGTCCCACAGCTTGTCTCCCTCCCCTCACTCCCATCCAGTCATGGCAGATGGAGGCCTAAGCCTGGTGGTTCTGGATGGGTTTTCCTTATGAGGTAGTTTTTACTTCTCACTGTGGTCAGAGTTCTTGCTCATACTGCAGGGAATCATCTGATTGCTGGAGTTTTCTCTGCTTTCTTTGTTTATGTGTATGCTTATGTGCACATGTGTACGTGCACGTGACTTTATGTAACCCAGCTGGAGAAACTGGTTAAAATATGATAACCTTTATAAGGTATTAGTTTAGCTATAGAATCAATCTTTTATTTGTTTTTTTTTTTACTGTCACAAGAAGTGATGATGTGAAAACAAATGTTTTATTTACACACTTCCTGCTGTGCCTATCAGGAGCTTGTTGTGTGTTAACATGGTGAGTTGTTACCAGCCATTTGAAAAAGCCTGTGCGTGTATTGCAGCTATGTTGGTTAGACAAAAGTTCAAACACGAGTTACAATTTATTCTGTTAACTGAAGAGTACCACGCTTTGTCAGGATGTAAGTAATTGTAACTTGCAGTTATTTAATTTGAATGCTGAAAGAAGTGATAGATCAGAGACTATAAACATGTTTTTAAATACAGGTCAGGTCTTTTAGTGAGCTATGAGCTCCATGAGGAAGGGCCAGTGTTTCAAGTGTCTCCAGATGCCTTTTTTGGCTCCTGACAGCTTTCACTGCACTTCTCACAGTGCTTCGCAGGCTCCTGATGAGAGACATGAGGGGGAGAGCAGTGTTGAAAATGATAAACTACCAGTGAATTGTATATTTTAGAGCTTTATATTTGCTGCGCTTGCAATTTCACTCACTAAAGAACAAAAAGTTTTCATAATGGATGTGTCCACACCACACGTTTCCCTTGCTAGGTCTGCTGACTGCAGGTGAGAAGACCTGGGCAGCAAGTCAGGGAGCACCCAAAAGTGTTGTCCTCCCTAAAAATTAAATGCTTATAAAACAGTTATGCTGTTTATTACTATACTGTTCACTGTGTTCACTCAGTTGAACTGGTGGATCCCGCTGTTTGTTGTTATTTATTGCAGGCCACATCTTGTGCAGGCTTCTCTCATCCACTGCTCACAGAGGTGTCTAATGGCCTGTGGGCCTCATTTGAATATGATGTGGGTCTGATTTGCATGGGAACAAACTTGCCTTGTCAAATACATGACAGCATCTCACACAGTTTTATTTTAAAAGCTAAATAACACGATTGGGTCTGTGACTAAAGTGAGTGCAACAGTACAGACTGGGAAGAAACTCACATTCCAGGGATAAAATGTTGGAATGAGGTGTTTACTGAGCGTCTGACAGTAAACATTAGTGTTGTGTGAACTGTGCAGCTGCTAACAGAAAATTCCTGTGTATTTAGCAGGTGGGACTGTGCATCATACCACAAAGGTTAAGAAAGATCCCTGCATTAGACGCTGAGAAGGTCATCAAGGGAGCATGACGTGCTCTGCTCTTTCATCCTGCAGCTGCGTTGGAACGAGAGAGTGAGGGGTGAAAAAGCGCCCTCCTCCAACAAGAACGTACAAAGCTCCAGCTTAGTGATGTGCCGAGTGAGACTCTGTGCCGCCCACAAGGGATCAGTGATGGAACACAGACGGCGCCTGATAAACAGTCAGGGAGTGTTGTCTGAGAATTCCAGTGTGTTTTTGAGTTAAGGTGGTCATTGGTGGGAATTTCTAATTGTGAACATTCACATGATTCTCCAAACATCACAAACACAGGAACAGTGTGTACTGCTGAGTTTCAAACTTTTCTCTAGCCCTGATCTGATTTAAAGTGATCAGTGTAAATATAATATGCAAATTTCATTTGACTAACAATGACTTGTGCACACTCTGCATGGCAGCAATACTGCTTCATAGGGTGATGCCAGTTCCTGACACATAGGATCTAATGCAAAGCTTTCTTAACTACCACAGTAAATATATCAACAACCTTTTGTTAAACAGTAAGCTCCTTTGACAAATCTAATTATTCCAGTGAGTCACGAGCTTCGTTCAGCGTTCCTGTCTGGATTGATATAATGCAGGATGATGTAGAGTGCAGAGGGGGGTTGCAGCATGCTTACACATACACATGATAATGGGTAGAGTAGACTCTGGGTCAGGAAGTCTGAACGACATGTCCTGAATCAAAGCTAGGCAGAGAGATGTTTTGTTTTTCTTCTTTTCTGTCTCTTACAAAGGAGGGGGCAGACACGAGACAAGGTCGGGACGTGGACAGAAGAGGATTTGTAGCTGTGAGGAAAGACACGGCTACTTGTCGTGTTAGCTAAGGCTGACCTTGATCACTGATATCAGTTAGATGTTCTTTGTATTTATCCACAGGTTGAATGGTACTCACTGTCCCTGATGGCAAACATCTGGACATTGCAAAATATAGAACTGCACAAAGAAGTGTGTGTGTGTGATGTTTGGTGATGCATGTGTGTCTTCATCCCTAACAATACTGATGATAACGATTCTTTTACAGAAACAATCACTAAATGGGGAAACATTGGATGATGGGTTTCATAAACATGTTTCACACAGAATGACTTCCTTATCTTATAAACAGCTTCTCATGGATGAACAAATTCATGTAACTAAAGTGTTAAAGCTCTCCTTCAGCAGGTGAACAACTAATGCTGTTTGATATTTCCATGTATAATCTGATATTCTTCTTTTCTCAAGTTGTTCCTGAGTATAATTACTAATATTTTGCATACAAATTTCAGACTCAGATGAAGAAGAGATGATAGTGAGAGTAAGGATGACCACTAAGTGTAAAATTGTATCTTTAACAGTGTGGAATGGTGCAAGTAGTGAACTTCTGTAAGTATGCAATGTTGTTGATATTTATTGATGTTGAATTTGACCTTTTGTTTTCATGATGTTTGTATGATTAAACAATGATCAAAGGGTGAGATGTTATGGACAAATTCTAGTTTATCCTCACATTTAGATTTATGTGTTTAGAATCTGTCTGTATGATTCTTGTAAAACCTTTACCTGCTTAAGATGAAGCATGAAGTATGTGTCAGCATGACCTTGTGAAAACTGTTTAGCTAGGCCTAACAATGTTTCACTATGTTATCTGCTGGTTTGCTTAGAGGGATGAAGCTCAAGGCTGCGCCAGGTGCTGGTTCAGGAAACTATAGCATAAGTTTTCTTTGTTCAGCAACAGCCCGGGTTGGAAAAAGACTGTTGTAACTGAAAAGATGCACAGAGTTTGTGAGGTGGAGAAAAGGGGCGCTGCAACGCCTCAAGGTTAGAACGCTCATTACTTTGAACCTTTTATGTTTTGATGTGTATGTGTGTTCTCCTGCTCGCAGTAACATCGCAGCTCTTTCCGTGTTGCAGACTTTATTTAAAAAATTCCACGACAGCTTCATATAGAAACAGCAGTGAATCAGTCTCACCACTTGACGTCTGCTTGTATTCTGGGCAAGAATTGTCATTGTCTGGATTTTGCCTCAAGTAGACTGGGCTTTCCTACTACTCTGAACTTTTGTGTTTCACCTTTATTCCCTATAAATAAATGCACGGTGTTCACTTGGTGCCATGTGGGTGAGTCCTGAGTGTTAATAGGTCATTGTGACACTGACAACGTGGTTTTTAACATACAAAATCGGGACTCGTGCACTAAAACATTCTTAAAGATGAACAAAATGAGTCTGTTTGAAGGTTGAAAGAGATTCTTCTGATAGCAGGAATAATGGTCAAATTCACCGTGCAAAAGTCAGAAAATTAAACACTCTTTTTACTGATACACACTCAGTCACAAACTGCACTCAGCAACAGCCAGAGCTGCAGAGTGCACCCATGCAGCATTAAATGTTACAGGGTGATGAGCTAAATTCAACCTGAAAGAAACAGACAAAAAGAAACACATCAGGACTTTATTCTGTGGACGACTGACATGAAGCCTGATTATATACCTGATTTTTATAGCAGGGTGAAGATGTGTCACAATGAAATGAATGTTTGATGTTCAAAAATGCACAAAGATCTTCTTCAGAAAGAAACCAGAACAGAAACAACAGTGATGAAGATGATTTTCACATTTCTGCTTTTATTCTTTTATTGTGATTATGAGTTTTACATGCAAGCATTTTTCACTAAACAACAAGCAATGACAGAGACACGTCACAGGATCAGACTACAGCAGTTGTTCATAAGTCCTCATTAGATTCACATTTTCCTTAAATTAATAATGTCGATCAGGTTGCACTTCAGTCTTTTGTGGCTCATGAGTCTATTCATACCTGTGTACAATACAATACTTGTAGATGACAGTAGATGGCAGAGCTCCTGGCACTGCCAAAACACACATGGTACATATATAATTAATGGAGTTTCATCCCAACACCTATTCCAAAAGTTCAGTGATTAAAGTTTATCCTGTTAAGCCCCAACGAGGCTGCTTGAGTTTCCTCTTTGAAAATGACAAACCCAAAATGAATGGAAAAAAGTCCATGTAAACAATCTTGGTATCAAAACAAAGCTTACACTGGTGAGATCAATTTTACAGCAGATGTTAATGTGGCAAATTTACTGAGGCTGGAACACAGAAAGAATAAGTAGGTTTTCTCCTTGCCTTTATCTTTATTTTTATGATTTGATATGATTTTAATTTTGTTTTGCTCTGAGGTTTCTTCAACAGTTTTGGTATTCAGACCAATCTCTAATCTATTTTTGTGATATTATAATGAGTGTTGAAATTGTTTTATTTATTTGTTATTATCTTAGTTCAGCTGAGGAGCGTACTACACAGCGAGGTTAATCGGTTGGCAAATTTTGTCTCAGCTTAAAGTCAGTTTTCAGTACCAGGAAAGCGGCTGTGACTTTACCTGGATAAATCAGCATGGTAACTTTTGCTGAAGCTTTAAGTGCCATATAGATTCAGTGCTGAGGGAGTACATTAATGTTAAAGCCCAGCTCT
>NC_031967.2:56267277-56301497 GCF_001858045.2 Oreochromis niloticus
TTTTTAATACAAATATTACAAGAAAGTGTGCAAACCAGCAAACTAATTAAATGAAGTACTGTTGAGAAACTATAATACAAAATGTACAATTAAAATTCTCAACAACAAAAACAACTGGTAAAAATACAAATGATATGTAAACAACTTAAGAACCCCCAAAGTGTCTAAGTCACATCACGTGACAGCGCAACATCTAAACACAAGAGGGGGGGAGGGCGAGCAAAGCATGCCTGCTCTGTGCCGACACAGGAGCGGCGAGTCCGGTGACCTGGCTGTTTCGTCGTTGCCAAAAACACAGCATTGCAAACAAAAGCAGAACTTAAAGTAAAGAATCGATCTAACCAGGCTAGTATTGATCTGATACCGATGCCGACTTGGTATCAATATAATCGATATTTGGATCGATCCGCCCACCACTAGTTCGTGGACTGTAGTCGTGTGAGTGTTTAAGCTCAGAATAAATGGATTCAAATGTTGGATTATTGTTGGTGTTTGAGCTCACAGGTACAAACTACCATCAGTCTGCAACATTAAACAGGCACATAATATAAAGTTCTTTTCTAGTCTCACTGACAGCTCAAAGTGCTGTTGACTAACCACACATTCATGCAGCAGCTTGTTCTGTGCACTTCAAGCACCTCACCTACCTCACATATATGACCGATCTAGAATCACCAGTTAGTGACACATATTGTTCAAACGGAGGAAATACAAACCTCTTCTGTCATGTGAGAAAGTGTTAGTTTTTATATGTACTAACACACATTTACATAACAGTTTGTTTAATGAAAGTTTTGAAGAGAAGAGTCTGCTGTAAAAAAAGTTCATAACTGCATTACTCATCCTGACATCCTTTAACAGAGGCAGCAGTTAGTGCTGTCATTCAATTTAAAGCGATGTCAGAAAAAAACATGGAAATACTGCTGTAAAGGTTTATTATTACAGACTCATTGATTCTCAGTTCTTCTCAGATTTTCATTTGCTTAAAATTTGAAAAACACGCATCACTTTCACACCACTTCACAATTATATGATGGTTGTGTTGCTCCATAACAGAAAATCCCAATTAAAAACATTTAAGTTTGTGTTTGTAAGGCGACAAAATGTGTAAAAGTTCAAGGGGTATGGATACTTTTTCATGGTGCTGTATATGCAGGTATTTGTGTATGTTGGTTTGTTTCATATGCCTGAAATAAAAGCTAATCATCACCTTGAGAGCATCTTGACGTCCCACAGTGGTCACACTAACCGATCAGCCTTCAGCTCAGATACACATCACTTTGCCTCATACACCTTTGATTACAGCTCCGTCTGCAGCCTCCCGTCTGATCTGTTCAGTTAAAGGGTCTGAATAAGTTTGGCCACATAGATGAAGGCGAATAACACATGAAGTTTCACAAATATATGTCACCCTTTACACTATTTATACTCAAACAAACGTATAAAGATACATGTTTGCTTGAGTCATTCTTTAACGTGAGAAAATTCAGGACAGAGTTTGTTTCAGAAATGCACATTTATATTTTATACTTTCGATGATACACTGACATAAACATGAGTGTGTGTACATATTTAATCTGATTTGCTGGACCCTACGGTGGCCCCTAGAGACAAAGCAAATTATTTCTCAAATCTCATCATAAGCATAACTCAAAGCTTTTATTCAACACAGTGTTTCTAAAGTCAGAAAAAAGACTATTGGATAAAGTCCTTTTTCTTTTCGTGCCTCATTTTTGTGGAACAACATCCCTCAAGATATTAGGCAGGCATGCTCTGTGGAGATTTTTAAGGCTAAGTTGAAGACCCCCTTGTTCACCCTACCCTACATGTCTTAATTCTGTGCCGTTTAGTTTTTAAACTCTTATTGTTTTTAACTTTTCTTTTAAAGCTCGGCTGGACCATATGAACTGAGATCTTTTAAAACTCTTTAAGTTTTAAAAGTTTCCAGTGATGCTCATGCTGCTTTTAATCTGTGGTTATGGTTTTATTCAGATCTTAATCAGCCACAACGACTCACATTTTTCTTCAGTAATATTTGTGAAACCCACAGAACCGCACAAGAAGAACAAGTGAGACCAAAGTTTCTTACAGAGATCTGCAGAGATCACTGCTGTGGGGAGGGCAGCACCGTCCTGCCAGGTACTGATTGTTTTCCATACACTGCATTACATTACATTCAAATATTAGTTATAATATGTGTTATATGAATATGTTTAATGAGAAGATCAAACAGAATATATAAAAATCTAGTCTGAGCGCCTGTGTGGACCAGCAACAGGATTCCAGTGGTTGGACTGGTGGATTACTTCATGGGTAGATGCCATTTTGGTCAGATGGAAACTCTGAAAACACAAACACACACAGTTCAAACAATAAGAGTCCATTCACAGTTAAGATCAGTAAAGGTCATTTTTAGAACAGATCTTCAGCGAGGAAACAACAAACTCTTATTAAAGGTTTTACAGCCAAACTGTCACAAATAAGGTTTTAGTGTAAAAGAGAGTTTGGTTTGGGCTGCAGTAGATGCTGCTGCAAATGTACAGCACAGGACACTTTACCAGAGTCAGTGGATGGGAGCAGGAGGAGTGAGGGCAAGCTCTCCTCCAGCTGCAGGGACAGATGAGCAGTTCTTTAGATGTGTGCAGGTTTGTTGAGCCTGCTCTCATGGATATTTTCAAATTGCAAGTTCTTCACTAAGCTTTGCAGTAGGGCTGAGCCATGTTATACCGTTCACGGTAATACTGGTACAATGTTAGGCAATGATAAGAAAATGAAATATTGCGATAGAATACGGGTAAAACACGCATATACAGTGCTTTTTTTTTCCATTTGCACGTAGAGGCAACAGAGAATGAGAATGGGAAAAGATTGTTTAATAAAAGAGATTAAAGAGAATTAAGCAGAATTGGTTAAGAGTGAAGAATGAGTAGGCAGTGAACTCCGGCCTCCTTTTTGACAGCCTGCGGTTTTATACTTTCACCTGCCTTCACTTTAAAGCGTTTCACAAAGTTCACATGACTTCCTGTGCTCACACTGAATGCTAATGTTGGTCTCACAAACCATTAAATATGAGCATAAACCCTGAGAGCCCGGCCTGAGCTTAAGTTTTTATATTTTCATGTGCTGTTAATAACAATGAGACCATTTCATGACGATTTATCTTCAACATAATCATTCAGCAAAGCAACTTACCCACAGCCCACAGCAAGAGATTTAGTCAACTTTTTTGGTCATCATTATATAATACGAAGCATTTATAATAAACATTATTTACCTTTTCTGTGTGACGGGACTTTAGGCAACCATTTATTTTCCAGACTATGAATTATGTTTGATTTTGTTGGATTTCATTTTAAAAACTTCTTGATCAAACCATAAAGTACAGATTTTCCTTCAATTCCCAAAACAAAAAAAACACTTTATAGCAGGGGTGTCGAGCTCCAGGCCTCGAGGGCCGGTGTCCTGCAAGTTTTAGATGTGTCCTTGATCCATCACAGCTGATTTAAATGGCTAAATTAGCTCCTCAACATGTCTTGAAGTTCTCCAGAGGCCTGGTAATGAACTAATCATTTGATTCAGGTTTGATGACCGAGGGTGAGATCTAAAACCTGCAGGACACCGGCCCTCGAGGCCTGGAGTTCCCCACTCCTGCTTTAGAGTTACAATCCAAATTCTTTCAGCATCAATAAAGCGATCAGCGTGGTTGTTCACCCACATGTTACGATAAAGTTTAACATCCAGGCGTCGATGTCATAGATGATTTATGAGGTTTAGCTGAGTTACAGGTTTGCTTATAAACGATGTCCTGTCTGAAGTATTTGTGAAAAAACTAAAACATGAAGTATTTCATTAACTTAACTAAATAAACTTAATATTAGTAACAATAGGAGGTTCAGTGAAGTACATCTATCTACTATACCTGTAAAGCAATGTGGTAGCTAGCCACAGAGCTGTGGTTAGGCTAAATAACACAGGAAAGATGGACGTAGACTTGATTTCCTTTGAATAAAGAGCAGCTGTACCTCTGCGCCTGTTTGGTCTGATGTCTCTTTGTCCATGAGTGATCTTGTCTCTTCTCACTGATGAGTAGATTGTAGCTGGATCGCACTCTGCACAATAAAACACATACAGAGATCATCAGTGCAGATAGTGAAGCTTATAAAATTGCTGTCAGTATTCAGGATGTGTGTTAAAAGAAGAAGATCATGAAAAAATTTCTTAGAAACAAAAGACACTGTTGACTTTAAAGGACTTTAGATACTAGTTGTGTGTCTGAGGGAAAACACTGTTATTTTACTATTTACGTATTGCTGCATATTCACAACCGATGAATGTTTTAAGCTACAAGTACAGTAAACCTGATCTGAAAATTAAATACTACAAGTTCATGCTGTGTAATTGTGCGGTGAGTGTGAACGGCTGCATCAAGAATAGGTGAGCCTGTTTTAAACACAAACAACATTTTCACAAATTGTACATGTCCTGTGTGTAAAACCATTTACACTTAAATAAAGGACACAAGTACTTTTCTGACTACACATTCGTTCTTGTTCACATTACTGTTTTTAAGAGAACATGCTTGATTTCTTTTTACCAAGTAAAGAGCAGCTGTACCTCTGGGCCTGTTTGGTCTGATGTCTGTTGGTCGACAACTGATGTTGTCTGCTCTCACTGATAAATAGACCGTAGCTGGATCACACCCTGCACAATAAAACACATACAGAGGTCATCAGTGCAGAGTGAAGCTTATAAAAGTGCTGTCAGTATTCAGGATGTGTGTTAAAAGAAGAAGATCATGAAAAGATTTCTTAGAAACTGCCAACATGTCTCAGAAGCCCTGTGGTTGCTTCATCTGTCTCAGACAAACACCCACCTGTTGTTTCTGGTGATTCACACCAGAAGAAAACACATTTTACTGCAAAGTACCACATAGACCCACACTTTGTTACACTATATACACACTATCATCAGCACTCTGTCATACAGAAAAAGCACGTGATCCATTTAAACTTTACTAAATGATTTTCATGCAGATTTTTAATAACGTCATTGACACTGTGTCTATTTAATGGAGAAAGAGTCATTAAAGACTTCTATTCTCTTGTTATATACAAAACATTTGACCATCTATTGATTTCTTATTGAAAATACATTAAAAGACTTGTCTCATCTGTTTGTTAATAACTAATAATGTATCTTTTCACTTAGAAGTAAGAAGTAGACTTAATTTCCTTTCAATAAAGCACCTGTTTTTAGTCTGATGTCTGCTTGTTTAAAACTCATGCTGTCTCTTCTCACTGATGTGTAGATTGTACACAATGTGTTACAATAAAACACACAGAGAGAACATGACAGCATTTATGTAAAAGTTCAGTCAGTATATAGACTTTCAGCCACTTTCAGAAGCTCTGTGGTCATTTTATTTGTTACAGAGAAACACCAACCGCTTGTTTTTTGTTTCTTTTGTTGTCATTCACAATTAACAGCGGAAGAACAACCCACACTGTATAGACTATACAGACACTATCATCAACACTGTGAAGATTATCTACAGACGTGTTCAGAGGAAACAACAGGAGGAAGTAGTTGCTGAGGTTTTACATGCACAATTTAAAACACACAACACCATTAATATTGTGAAATTTGTTAAATGCTGGTTCTTACTTGGCTTTAGGTGTGAATGTAAACTTGTCTCTGTGTGTTAAAGACTGATTTCTGTCTTACATTCACCAAATGTTGAGAGTAAGAAGAATTTTGACATGCTTTAAATTAATGTTATGCACCTTTTTGCAATGGTTTAATGAAGACCTTCAACTATGCAGCAACATGTGAACAAACCAGTAGTGGATCTAGGATTTTTCTGAGTATGGGGACATCAATGGGCGACAGTATTCAAAGAGGGGCCAAGTATTAGTCCAGCATCATCCAACAGCATGTACAGTGTTCATTCTAAGTTGTATTTCCTTTTTATTTCTTTGTGTACATGCAGATTACACTTGACTGTAACTCCTAAATGTGGCCAAATGTTTTGCTCCAAATGTTCCTTGTTGCCTATTTTTTGGTTTTACTGCATATAATCACTTTGAAAATATGCTCCGGTTGACATTTAACTCCAGAAAACCAGTAATCGACATATGAACATTATCTGAGCAAACGACTTATCCTTCTGAAGTAAAACAGTGAAAGTTTACAGCACTTTTAACAAATAGATAGACAAGTGTTTTGCAGTTTGCCACATTTTGCCATCGTCTGTCAGATTAAAAAAAAAATTTAGGTACTGAACAGCAGAAAGGATTGAACTTCCCAAATGGATGTTTATACGTTGGAAAATACAGACACGGTAAGTTCGATTTTACGTTATATTTCATGGAACGCTGTACATCTTTGTGGTCTGTTTTTACGGCTGGTTTGGTGAATTTTGGTCAGAGTGGGATGAAACTTGCAGTTTTGGAATCTGTGAGATCTCAGCTTTTGAGTGATGCTTTGTTAAGTGGATGAGTACAACTCATCCACTTAACACACTGTATACTGCAATAGCTACACCTATACATGCTCTTCTTTCTTATTCAGCTACTTATCAATAAGTGACTTATATATATATATATATATATATATATATATATATATACATATGTATATATATATATATATATATTGTGCTATTTCTTACTTAGTGTATTGTTGTCTTGTTACTGTTTGTACTGGAGCACTGTAACCAAAATAATTTCCCCTAGGTATCAATAAAGTATTCTGATTCTGATCAGCTGAGGCTCTGCACTGACGAGACTCCGTTGTGTTTGTTTACCAACATTTTGCAAAATGACGTAACTGCTCTCTTAACTGTTTGATGTTTTGCTGTGTTTGGCAGTTGTAGAAGTGGTTTATATGAGCTTTTAGCTAAAATTTCCACACCGGGACTATATATTACAGAGCTTTTGTTACAGCCGATAAAAGAGAATCGCCCTTCTTTTGCCTGCAGTACCGTGGGTGCTGGGCCTAAAGATTTAATGTTTGTCAGACTTCAGCTACATGAGAGCTGTGGGTAAGTAGGGATTTATGACTTGTGAACGAACTCCTCAAAACATAGAGTCTAATCAGTTGTCAGTTGAAAACAATGATATTGACAATTGACAATGACACTGTGACTGTTTTCTACAGTCCCTGGTTAAAAAGCTTTCCCTGCAGGATCATTCAAATCTTCTTCGCCTGTAAGGGCCAATGAAATTTCAGCTGGGGGCTCCTCCTCTTAGTTAGTATCTGCTGCCAGATGCTGCTTCATTTATGGGTGTCTGTCATATTTATGTCTTTTTGCACTCTCACTCTCCTCCTCACAACTGCCTACTGTCTCACTCACTGACTGAGTGTGGAGCGATCCTTAAATATCAATAGCAACAATACAAGGGTTTCATGTTGCAGGATCAATCCCCATATGAAAATATCAATATCTAATGTGATTAAATTTGATTTTCATCGTAAATATGACATACAGACAAAAGTAAACTCTGCAATTAGCAGAGTTAGTCAGCGATACCCTGTTAATAGGAACTACAATCACCTTCCCCCTCATTCATGTGCGTGCTACGGCTCTGTGAGAGTGTGAGCCAATGAGAAACCCGATGCACAAAACATTAGACCACAAATACGCAATATTGACTTTGTTCACAGTTCATAACTGTGTTTACCTTCAGCATGGAAATGATGCTGTGTGCAATGTATGTGGGAAGACAGTTTAATACTGTGGCAACACAAAAAACCTTGTTTGTTTGTTTTTGTTTTTTTAAAGTGGGGAATTGGCTCTTTGCACATGGCACATCACTACTAGTAGAATCCAGATAATAACATGAACAGCTTGTTAAGTGTTACAACAAATATTTATTACCCCTGGGTGGTACTACTTGAATAGGAAATGGGCTATAGCCATTTCACAAGGTTTAAAGCTGATACAAAACAATGTTTCTATACATGCAACAGCAGCACCAAACAAAAAAAATATTAAAAGATCTACTTCATTAAATGCATTAAAAGCTAAAAAATTGTACGATAGCACGAGGAAGACAGGATAAGCACTGCAGAGAATCTATTAAAAACAAACATCATGTGTTACACTTTGAATGCACAGAGATCTACACTTCAACCCAAATGAGCAAAAATATATACAAGAAAATCTTCAATGCCCATCACTGCAGTACATGCAGAAAGCAACAAGAATAATAATAAAATAATAATAACTGTCTCCACACAGTGCCTTCACTGTCTGCAACACACCGTGATTAAACCACTCTAAAACAAAATCATTACATTAATTGGTGCTTTCTGATACAATAAAATATAACCAACCAATATAACCAACTAAACAAAATAAACAAACAATAGTAAGAAACAGTCTTTAGCTCTTTGCTGTCAAGGTAAACCAGTTTTAAACCAAGTTGCAAAGGACCTCTGCCCAGCAGAAATCCACCCCAACAAAGCAGCAGCTTGACCATCTGTCTCCAGGTTAGGGTCACAGCCCGATAAGTATCCACAAGAGGTGGCATAGTCCACTACAAGTTTCCCCACGGGCATGAAACAATGTTTTTTCATATCAAGCTGTCTTAAAAAAAATCAGAAGGCCAAATAACACTGCTTAGATCAGGTATTCACACAAGAGATGAACTAATTACCTGCACCTGTGCTTATAAAGGGGAAACCCCACCTACCAGGGCCAGTTCCCAGTCTCTGATCTCACATATTGACCCTATGAACCCTATGAACTCGGTGGTTATCACACAAAATTAACAAGTGAGGTCTGAGATGGTTTGAACATGTGCAGATGATGAATAGTGAATATGTTAGACAAAGGATTCTGAAGATACAGCCAGGCAGGAGAAAAAGAGGATGAACACAGAAGATTCGTGGATTTAGTGAAGGAGAACATTCAGAAGTTTGGTGTGTCAGAGGAGGATGTTAGGGATAGGGTAAGATGGAGACAGATGGTCAGACTTTCAACATCACTCAGAAAAATTTAGAAAATGTCCCTTCTTGAAGGTGAGTTGTAATCTCTGCTCTTTCTAAAGAAGGAAAGGATAAACAAGAATGGGAATCATGTAGGCTGAAAGCTGATTTTAGTGTACAAACACATATAGAGTAAAAGGAGGTGAGTAAAGAAAAAACTCCTCAGTCCATCATGGAAGCCCCCTATGCTGGGAGTTTCCCATGACGTACTGGGGTTTGCATAAGAACTAAGAAGGTTTCAGGTTCATCTGATCTGGCCAAAACTATAAGCTTTACCATCAAGAGTGCAAATCTCTGAATGCTCAACTTCATAGGACATCATAGATTCCTTCAAAGACTTTTTTTATGTTACCTTACATAAAAGTCATGTCAAACAGTCAGGCCTTCAACAGTTATATTTCTTCTCATTACACTGCTGTGAAAAATGAGAACTCACACAGAAGAATACATCTGACTGACTGACCACACAGCTGTGAGCTTTATAGGAAACTTGCTGAAAAATGTTTCTACTGGTCAACATGTCAGCATGTTATAAAATCTAAAACTGGCATGCAGCAGAACTGTACTGAGAGTAATTTACCAAGATTTGTCTTTATTATTTGTACAGACTAATCATTGACATTTTATTGCTTACATTCTATTACTTTTTCATAAGAGCCCTGCACTAAAACCTGTGCAGCTGTAGTGTAGCGCTGTGCGATATGACCAAAATCTCATATCCCGATATTAAGACATCTATCGTCCCGATAACGATATAAATCACAAAAATTTAACATTTTCTGTAAATTCTGTGAATGTCGGGCAGCTCGACTTGCGTGAAGTGTTTCCAGCTGGGCGTCGTATACCTGGAGTCAAGTGTTTTAACCGATGAATGAAACGATACATTTTTAGACATAAGTTGTAATGGCCGTCATTTTCTTTGTACGTATTTATTACACGGCGTGCTGCGGAGAAAAGTCTGTTCTAGCGTTTGAGTCTAAGGCTTCTTTTTTAGCACCTGACGGCTCTTTGTTGCTTTTCATCTGTAAACACTCTGCATCCTCTTTTATGTGATTCAGTTTATTTTGAAAACTCTCAACAGGATCTTGAGATTTATTGTGAAAGGTTTATGTGGAAAATAAAAAAGCGGACATGCGATGGTTTTACTGTCATTGTTGGTAATGACAACGCATAAAAACAGGCACTTGTCTGTCTCTAGTGAGGTTATATTAAGTATAAGCGAAAGAGAGAACTTTAAGAAATTAATATAGTCACTACAGTGATCATCAAAATGATGAAAAAATATTGTTGTAAATAGTTTTTTTTTCGACACCACGAAACAAACAATAGCGTAAAATGAAACGATAGATGTTTTTATATCGTCATCCGATATATATCGTTATATCGAACAGCCCTAGCTGCAGTGTCTTCATCACAAACAGGAAACGTGCTGACCAAAGGCTAAAAACCATGCATTCCAGCATGCAAAGAACAACCTTCAGGGTCAACTTAACAACTACAGCAAGAACATTTTTAGATTTTTCAACTAAGTCAACTTTTCAAAAGAAAACTACCGTTGAAACAAATTGAATCCCATATGAATATAGTAATTTGCTTATGCTGGATGTTAATGTATGTGCAAAGTATAAAAGTTTAGGTCTAGCCAATCTGTAACGCACTTTTTGGGCTTTTTGTATTGCCTTGTATCTCTTTGTGTAATCTGGCTCTCTTCTATTTTTCCAGTGTGTTTTTGCACCTTGTAGAACTGTACAGTTTAGTGTGGAAGAGGTGGGAAGTGGAGCTTAAAAGCTAAGAGGGGAAAATAAAAAGACAGTAAGAGATGCAAAAAAAAATGTGACAAATTAAGCAGCACGTCAGTAGATTATATATATTTCATTTCACACATTCCACACATAGTACAGCAGTAATTCATGTCCTATACACAAACCTTCCTTTCAATTAAAATAACACTGTATCTGAGCAGGAAGAAGAATAAATTCTTATTAACACCTGCCCCCTATCTTTAATAGTACAAATAGGCGCTTACAACCAAAATACACTCTGACACTATTCTACACAGCGCAAAACAAATGGTAAATGGCCTGTATTTGTATAGCACTTTACTTAGTCCCTAAGGACTCCAAAGCACTTTACACATTCAGTCATCCACCCGTTCACACACACTGTAGCCACAGGCACCCTGGGGCGAACTGACATAGGCAAGGCTGCCAGACACTGGCACCTCCGGGCCCTCTGACCACCACCAGTAGGCAACGGGTGAAGTGTCTTGCCCAAGGACACAACGACCAAGACTGTCCGAGTCGGGGTTCGAACCGGCAACCTTCCGATTACAAGACGAACTGCCAACTCTTGAGCCACGATCGCCCCGACAAAACAGCATAATAATAAATTAGCAATACACTAAATATCAAACTAAAGGGATAATTCTTTCTACAGTTAACTCCTGTTATTTTTATCTTCCTCATATTGGTTTATCATTTTATTCTTATAGCACATTTTAAATTGACAAACATTTGTGCAACCCTTAAGATGATCATGGAGAGAATTCCACATTCTTATACCCATGACTGTTTGACACAATAGCCTTTGTGTTGTCAATTTTATAAACAAACTAATAGTTTGTTCGCTATATTTAACATTATGCATAATTCTTAGCGCTGTCCTCTGTAATAAGTATAATGGTTTTATATTAGTCTCATGTATGTATATACATACATATATATATATATATATATATATACAAAACACCCAGCACGCCCCTGCGGGCGGTTTATCCTTCAAGCTCGGGTCCTCTACCAGAGGCCTGGGAGCTTGAGGGTCCTGCGCAGTATCTTAGCTGTTCCCAGGACTGCGCTCTTCTGGACAGAGATCTCCGATGTTGTTCCCGGGATCTGCTGGAGCCACTCGCCTAGCTTGGGAGTCACCGCACCTAGTGCTCCGATTACCACGGGGACCACCACCCTCCACATCCTCTCGAGCTCTTCTCTGAGCCCTTGGTATTTCTCCAGCTTCTCGTGTTCCTTCTTCCTGATATTGCTGTCATTCGGAACCGCTACATCGATCACTACGGCCGTCTTCTTCTGTTTGTCTACCACCACTATGTCCGGTTGGTTAGCCACCACCATTTTGTCCGTCTGCATCTGGAAGTCCCACAGGATCTTAGCTCGGTCATTCTCCACCACCCTTGGGGGCATCTCCCATTTTGACCTCAGGACTTCCAGGTTATACTTGGCACAGATGTTCCTGTACACTATGCCGGCCACTTGGTTATGGCGTTCCATGTATGCCTTGCCTGCTAGCATCTTGCACCCTGCTGTTATGTGCTGGATTGTCTCTGGGGCATCTTTACACAGCCTGCACCTGGGGTCTTGCCTGGTGTGATAGACCCCAGCCTCTATGGATCTTGTATTCAGAGCTTGTTCTTGTGCTGCCATGATCAGTGCCTCTGTGCTGTCTTTCAGTCCAGCTTTGTCCAGCCACTGGTAGGATTTCTGGATATCAGCCACCTCCTCTATCTGCCGATGGTACATACCGTGCAGGGGCCTGTCCTTACATGATGGTTCCTCGCCTTCCTCCTCTTTCTTGGGTTTCTGCTGCCTGAGGTATTCACTGAGCACTCGGTCAGTTGGGGCCATCTTCGTGATGTATTCTTGGATGTTCGTTGTCTCATCCTGGACCGTGGTGCTGACACTCACCAGTCCCCGGCCTCCTTCCTTCCGCTTAGCGTACAGCCTCAGGGTGCTGGACTTGGGGTGAAACCCTCCATGCATGGTCAGGAGCTTTCTTGTCTTTATGTCAGTGGCTTCTATCTCTTTCTTTGGCCAACTTATTATACCAGCAGGGTACCTGATCACAGGCAGGGCGTAGGTGTTGATAGTGTGAGATTATTCTGTTATCATATGTTACCTTATATCTGTAATCAAAGTAGTTGAATTATGATACTGCTGTAGATCATATTATACCCCTTAATATAGAGTGTGTGATCAGTATGTAGTTTTAGTTTGCATTATACTTCTGACTTAAAAGAGTGTGAAAATCATTAGATCTATTGGATTGACCTGCATTACTCGACACTGTTGAATGTGTTACACTGTTTCTTGACATTTCATACTGCTGAATCATGAAGAGAATGTTGGGTGCAGAGGGCCTTGTACTGATAATGGGAGAAACAGACTACATTCCATGCCCCCACCTTTACAGAGAGCAGAAAGACAGGGAGCCGAGGTCATAACTTAGGCGCCGTGTGAGAGAAAGAATGTGAATGTTTAGGCTTTTACGACTAGGTGGGGGCCACTAGAGAGTATAAAAGGCTGAGTAACCCGTCACCATTTTGAGACTTGCTGTGACCCTCTGCAGGCAGGTCTCCCCATCATGATGGTTCTTATGCTCTTAAGTGTTGAATTATATGGAAATAAAATATTGTTGATTGAGCATTTATACACCGAGTATTGTCCTTCCTTCAGCCCAAAGATTAAAAGAATTGGGAGATCTTAACAATAGCCCGGAACTTGTTCTTACTGTTCAGCTGATTCTTCAGGACTTGTCTGACCCTCTGCAGGTACTTGGTGGTTGCAGCTTTCCTATCGGCTTTTTCATGGTTCCCATTTGCCTGTGGGATCCCCAAGTAGTTGTAGCTGCCCTCAGTGTCTGCAATGTTGACTTCTGGTAGTTCAATCCAGTCGGTTCTGACTACTTTCCGTAGTCAGTATCTGTATCCAGTCTTGTCAATGATCTCACTGAGGGCGTTCAGGCCTATGCAGAACAGCAGTGGGGACAGAGCATCCCCTTGGTAGATCTCGCACATGATGGTGACTTGTGCTATGGGCTTGAAGTTGGCCTCTAGTGTAGTCCTCCACATCCCCATTGAGTTCCTGATGAAAGCTCTAAGGCCCCTGTTGATCTTGTATAGGTCTAGGGATTCCAGGATCCAGGTGTGGGACATCGAGTCATAGGCCTTCTTGTAATCAATCCAGGCAGTGCACAGACAGTCAAAATTCACTGCTTGCATGAAAATCTTTAATCTTAAACCAAGTCTTAGCCTTAAAACAGTCATTTTAATATTTTTTTAAACTCACATATAAGCACATTGTACATCTAGAAACAGACATAAAACACTATCGCTGACCAATTTGAAAGGCTGTTATCAGTGATGTGATATGTTGAGGTCACTGGATGTAATGTTATCTTCACCTTTCCCCCCCAAATGTACCAAAAGTTTTGATGAGGACTTAATTCAAGACAACAGTTGTTTTTATTTACAAACACCTTGTTTATAAATAATATGATAATGAAATTTCCATAATGTTAGAAAGTAATAATTCTGAGTCTTACCTTCAGGTTTCCTCTGAAAATGCTGTCTAAGAACCAGTAACACCAGTAGAACCAAAACACAGACTGCTCCAACAGGAAATAACACACAGCGAAGGAACGAGGAATAAGCAGGAGTGTTTGTAGTAATAGAGGCTGATGTAGGTGGAGGTGTGGATGTAGGTGGAGGTGAGGTGGTGTGTTTGTCTAAAATAAAGCAAACACAGTCATTAAGTTGTCGTCACATTGTGAATGTTGAAAGCTGCAGAAACACAGACAGGTGAGTGTGTCACCTGTGACAGTGATCCAGCTGGATGGAGACTCTCCATGACCGCTGATGTCACACTTGTAGAGGCCTTCATCAGACCTGGAAACATGCTGGATGGTCATGTGACCTGTAGGCTGCTTCCTGATGAGGGAGCCATCTTTATAGAAAGCAGCTGGGAGGTTGGAGGGAGTGGTCTTTGTTTTACAGAGCAGAGTGACGTCATCTCCCTCCATCACAGGGAGGACAGGACTCTGCAGGATCACTGATCCACCTTGTCAATGGAGAATTGTACTTAGTAGTCAGTATAAGCTTTTAATGATATAAGTTTGCATATGATAGAATACTGTATGTTGACCTTTTGATGACTTAGACTGTTGTCCACTACAAGACTGTTTTATAAATTCTTTCTCACAGCTGAATAAGCTGTTATTATTTCACTCCTGCCAGGAAGAGGAAGAGCTGGACACTCTTATCTGCGCTCCCTAACAAGAAGAGAGGCTGCGTCCTTCTGAATCTCACAACACACACACATACACCTAAACCACTCTTATCTTCACTCCCTACGCACTTTCCTCTGCCTATGAATAGACGTATTCACTGTTGTATTATTTTTGTATATAAATAAAGACAAGTGCAAGAACAGAGCGCTGATCACAGGGCCCCCACTCTGTTGTGAGCGTTCTGTGACCGCCCTTGCAAGTAAAGATCTACAGTGTGTGTCTCTTCACTCTTAGACTCTCAGCTGAAGAAGTGTCATTTAGAATAAATCTCTTGACATTTATTTTGGTCCTCCGAGCCGGATCAGAAATATCAGAACTGTTATCTGTGACTCTGTTCCAGGATCTGGTACACTGTTTCCTGACGCCGTGGAGCCAGCACCGAAGTCTGTGCACAGCCCTTTTAGACGAGGAGGACCCGGGACGTTCGAGTCCGGGCCGGTCTGGTCCACGGCGGTGGGATTCAGTCTGACGATCCGAAACACCAGTGAGACGTCTGAGGGTGAGAGAAACACTATTTTGTAAAACGGCCACGAAGGTTTTAAGAAACGCGTAAAATAAAATGATAAAATAGGTTAAGTTCGCCAAAAGGCCAAAAGAACTAACTTTAGACCAGTTTCAGAGGTAGCTGTTAAATACTTCGTAACAAATTAGCGCGCAAATGTCTATCTGTGTGTATGTGTGTATGTGTCTAGAAGTAAGTTGATTTTACAGCACAATACGCTGCTGAACTACTTCTATTTTATTTGTTTTCTTTGCTTGAGACTCACGTACTGGTGACAAATGAGAACGGTTGAGTTTTATCTCGTAAAACTGATACCGCTTCATTTTTTAGAAGTGAAGTAGAAGGGCGTATCAGCAACCACTCTGAAGTCAAGCGTGCCAGTGACAGCCCAGCAAAATCTTTGACAATGGGGAATAAACAAGCAAAATTAACACCTGATGAGGAATATTTAGAAAAACAACAAACCGGAGCAGGTAGAATAAGTGCAAATAGGTGGAGAAATCCACAAAAAGCTAAAAACCACAGCTGGGAAGGGAAATGCAATCCCTCAGCTGTTACCCAGCTGAGAGCTGCCCTGAAACAAGAAATTACATTAACAAAAGACCCAAAGGAAAAATTAAAACGTAAGGAAGAATATAAACTTTTCCAAGCATGGGAAACTGAAGCTGAAAGGAGAACTGAAAATAAGAAAAAGAAAGAGGAAAATAAAAATCTATTTAAACGCACTTTCATTAAAGGATTACTACCACCCATTAGGTCTCATGTAGAAAAGAATTGGGTAACGCAAGATACGGGCACAGCAGATGAGGCGTTTCAATATGCTAACCATGCACAGACAGTGGTGAAAAAGAAAGAGAAGGTCTCAGTTTTGCCCTCGACGCTGACACTGTTCTCACAGCTTTCAGTGGAGGCTACAGGGGAGGTTTCAGAGGCCAAAAGAGAGGGAGAGGAATGCGTAGGGGAAGAGCAAGAGGTAGAGACAGGCCTACCACCAAGCAGTGGTTTTAGTACTACATGCTGGAGGTGTGGAAAAGAGGGACATTTTGCACGTGACTGTAAGAAACAAAGAAGCAGTTCAGACTAGGAAGAACTTAATAATCCCTCGTCAAGTAAAAAATTAGAGATCCAAGTATAAGTTTAAAAAGGGCTGGAAACAGACCCAACTGAATACATATAAATGCAAGAGGAATAAAGTTAAATAAAACAACTGTAATGTATTCAAATTGATAAAAGCAAGGATAACAACCTGTAAACTGGTATGAACAATGAAACATAGTTAGGATGGAGACCGTGCCGAGACTGAATAGAATGAAAGAAAATACATAACTCACACAAACACATATTAAATGAAATAGAGAGATGCATAAGGTATATTAAGGTTGTGTCATTGTTCAGCCAAGGAAAATGTGTGAAAAGGAAAATGTCTCCAGCTTGGGAAGGGGTGAGACTGCAGCTCACCCTCAGCCCTTGGTGGACACAAATAAAATATAAATAAAATATTGTAATATATTATTGCTGTTATATAAAAAGATAATAACATTAATAATGAAATAATATTAATATGAAGAGGCACCTCAGTCAGTTATGATGTGAGGTGGATAATTGTTAGAAGTAATCTGCATCAAGCTTAAGGTTGCTCAAATTCAGTATAATGACATATGAGATGAAGAAAATAAAGAAAATATGTAAACTACTTAAGTGCATAGATGCACTTGACCTGCTCGAAAACCTGTCATCCTAGATGAGACATTGCTGAAATATAGAGCACACCTATACTAACACCTAAAAACCCTGTATACAACAGCTAAAGCTACACAATTGAGAAGCTGAATTAAATATATGGTCACTGCTAAGCTGATGAGCAGGTTACACATTTTTTTTTTTTAGAGCAGGAGCTGCATAAGAACACATCAGAGGGAGGGAAACAGCTATTAAAGCTCAAACATGAAGCTGTCTGTGGGCTCAGTTTTTTCCCCTCACGCTTCTGATTTGTCTTTGGCAGCAGCCTTTTTGCATCCTGACTCGTGTGTAAAGCGTTCAAGCCATCGGTAACTTGTTTTTTGTTTTGTTTTGTTTTTTGTTTTGTTGGGTTGAAAACTGAATAAATTTGTGATCATACTTGTGGATCACAGTGACACATAATGATTAGGCATATGATTTACTAATGCAGATGTAATAACTTTATTCTAAAATTCAAGGAGAACAAACAAGAACAACATCTTCAGTTGTGTATTGTTGTTGTTCTCTGTGCAGTGTGCTGAGTTTTGTTTTTGTTTCTTTTGTTTTTTGAAATGTTGCTTGAGTGATGAGTACTGTAACTTCTGTTCAGAGCCAGCTGAGAGCTGGGTTGTCTGTTTTGTTTTAAGGTGACAAGCCAGAAAAGTTAAAACTTAGTTTCTTGTTTTGAAAAGAAAAAAGGGGAAAAAAGGGAGGTTTTGTGTTTCTCAGCCAAGAACAACTACAATTTCATTTTATGTTTTTGAGAAAGGAGAATTTAAAATAATAGTAATAATAATAATAAAACAAAGAGTGATGTTTTGTTTAAGTGGTGAAGACAGCTAATACTGCAAAATACCATTTAGTGCATGATCTGCGAGCAATAAATGAAATCATCTTATTTATCTTTAAATAAACTCCAATTATGGAGACCTGAAGTCACATGCTTAGGGCACACTCTCAGGTGAAGGCAGAAAGCTACTAAACAAAGAAAAGAAGCTATACAAAATGCGCCACAGCCACAAAACTAAGTATTCACATTCTTTCTGACTCTTTGTGAGCCTGAGTTATGACCTTGGCTCCCTGTTTTTCTGCTTCCACCAAGGGTGGGGGTGACGCTCCCGTGGCATGTGCCCTGTTCTCTTTACTATCACAAAGAAAAAAAAAAGAGAGAGGCCCCTACTCTCTGAATACAATATTCTTTTCATAACTCGGCAGTATGAAATGTCATGAAACAGTGTAACTCACTCACAGTAAATCAGCAGTATAGGATAATACAAACCTATCTAATAAATCTAATGATTTTCACATTCTTTTAACTCAGAAGTATGATGTGGCCTACAGCAGTATCATGATTCACTCATTTTGATTACAGGTATAATGTAATATAATCTCACAACTGCTACAAGCACATTTGCCTTTCTTAACACACGCGAGTGAAAGGCAACTGTTGAGAAAATGCTCTTTTGGGTGAGACAGTCCCAGAGGCCTTGCATGCAAGCTACTAATACACATACATGCAATGAAGGACAGCTTACACTACAGCACACACTATACATGCGCATATATCTCTCATTAGTGTTAAAACAGGGAAAACTTAATAGTTTTGTTATCAAATGCTGAAGTTTACCCACTACTAACAAATAAACTCTCTGGGTTGCAGGACAACAACTTCAAAAAGAACGAGACTGGTATGACCAACCAGTGATGAAACAACAAATTTAGTGGTTAAGAGTCAAATGGTGAGATGTTTTCTGCTGATTGAATCATACAAGTGATTACTGAAGGAAGGAAAATTCCTTTTTTGTGCTTTTAAACGTGATCTTACGAATTTTAATATCTACCTGTGTTGTCCTGTCAACTTGGTGGGTTATGAGTTAATTATATTGTGAGGAAAAACAAAAAAGGGGGAGAGAAGGCTGACACAGGGCCTGGCCCGGTGTTTCTCCCCTCTCTGAATAACACAGCCAATACAACATCATTTTCCTGTTCGTCTGTTTTTGTTTTGTTTTTGTTTTTTCTCTTTATGTTTAATTACAGGCTGCTTTGCTGGTCCTGAAAGCCGAAGCTGACCTGGACTCCTGCTCTCCCCTCTACCATCTCTGACCCTGACCCTGACCAAATGCTGCAGCAGCTGGACCCATAACAACAATCTAAAAATGTCAACAGTGCTACAGGAAAGCGATCTCATGCAGCAGAAACAGAGAGCGTTAAATCCAAGGCCTGTTTCACTACACGGGGGAGATTTCCAGACAGCTTCAGCTGACAGAGCTGTGACGAGACGCCCATTAAGCCCGAATGAAAAGTAAGGCTGAGCAAAAGAATGCTGACCTTGATAACTATGCATTAACACTGTACAGGACAGTGATGGACCAACACGGATGATCGGGCAGCAGAAGAAAGGGCGTGCCAGAGACAGGAGGAGCAACTGAGGTCAAAAGGCACCTCAGAATGGACAAAACACAGAAGAAGATGCAGGTTTCACCTGCGGTGAGCATGGACAGTGGAGACAGGACTGCTCCAATTGGGGCCAGGACCAGGACAGACTGAACTATGAGCAGCAGCAGCAATGGTCGCAACCGGACTGAAAAGGAGGAGGGCAGGACCCCAGGACACGCTTCAGGCCGTGGTTTACCCAAAACACCAGAACAGGAAAGTGATAAACACACCAACATACACAAACATACACATCTACACACACTGACTCAGAATGAAGAGAAACACACACCTGAACAGACGTGCACTTGTTGATTGAGTGAGAAATGACACACACACACATCAGACAATGTACACTCATCAAACATGACTGATGCCCTGAACGCCTTGAGACAGATCCAGCAGGCCCAAAATCAGGCCTATGTAAATAATACAAGTGACTGCTAAAAAGACTACTACTGCCTTTTCACTGTGCAATACTTTTTGTTAAAAACCAACTGTGCAATAGACTTCAATACTTGAAATACTTGAAATACTTGAAATACTTGCAATTCCTTTGTATTCTTATTCTTATTTATTCTAGTTATCCCTTTTTGTATTTTTACTTTTATTTTGTGTCTTTGTAACATGTATCCTGCCATGTCTAAAACTCATGATTAACCGTATAATTGTTTCCACTGTTGCTGCATACATAGCCGTGACAAATGATGATGATGATGACCCCGACCTGTTGGAACATGAAGACTTTGTGTGATTAATGATGATGTGACAGAAAATGTACAACAAGATGTTACATACTGATATCTCACTTCAAAGTTATACTGACAACAGGAGGGAATGTCAATGGAGAATTGTACTTAGTAGTCAGTATAAGCTTTTAATGATATAAGTTTGCATATGATAGAATACTGTATGTTGACCTTTTGATGACTTAGACTGTTGTCCACTACAGGACTGTTTTATAAATTCTTTCTCACAGCTGAATAAGCTGTTATTATTTCACTCCTGCCAGGAAGAGGAGAGCTGGACACTCTTATCTGACGCTCCCTAACAAGAAGAGGGGCTGCGTCCTTCTGAATCTCACAACACACACACACACACCTGAACCACTCTTATCTTCACTCCCTACGCACTAACTTTCCTCTGCCTATGAATAGACGTATTCACTGTTGTATTATTTTTGTATATAAATAAAGACAAGTGCAAGAACAGAGCGCTGATCACAGGGCCCCCACTCTGTTGTGAGCGTTCTGTGACCGCCCTTGCAAGTAAAGATCTACAGTGTGTGTCTCTTCACTCTTAGACTCTCAGCTGAAGAAGTGTCATTTAGAATAAATCTCTTGACACACCTCAACACAGAGACAAACTACAGCATTTCATCCATTTACACACAGCTTCATCAACACTAACTCCACACACTCAGCTTACCAGTGACTGTCAGGTTAACCATGTTACTGATGGGACCCTCTCTGGACTCACACCAGTAAACTCCACTGTCCCATGTAAATAGATCAGTGATTTTACAGGAAGAGCTATGCTTTTTTCCCCAGTCGACTCCACACTGAGTCCTCTGTTTTTTACTTGTGTTTCTCCTCAGAGTCCATCCAGCAGAGCTGTCGTCCTCCTCACAGCTCAGAGACACAAAGTCTCCTTTATAGAGCTGAGAGCTGCTGGGACTCACAGTCAGACGAGCTGTGAAGTGTTAAAATAAAATTAAGATGATCAATGACAATGTCTTAAAATAATTAATAATATCACAAACTTATTCAAGGAAAATCAAAAAGTGAAAGCACATGTGTGTTGTGAGGGCTACGAGAGCAGCTGTCAGATTGTGAACCCTTTAAATTCATTTAGCTACTTCCAGCAATTTTACATTGGAAACTTCCACTAAAACAATGCATATCAATCTTGACAATTTAACGTATTTGAAAAACAAAACTATTTATAAATATAATATAATAAATAAATAACTAAGGTTACTGACCTTGGTTTGCTGTGCAGCTCAGCACTGAGATCAGAACTGAAGAGAAATAAAACAGTTCACTGAGTCAGTGAGAGGAAAGCAAGTTTGTTCTTCTAAAGGTAACTAAGGAACATTAAACTCAACACAAGTGGGTATGTTGTTTTTTTATACAGGATGTGTTAAAAGGACAAGATGAAGGAAGAAAAAGATGGAGATGAATAAGACATACGCTGTGGAAACCAGGCAACAGCATTAATAAACAAGACCTGACACAGACCCAGGAAGGGAGGCCAAAGAATACACGATGAAGAGAACTCCAACACAGAGAGAACACGGAGCACTGTGGAAGATGCTGATGGCCTATACAGCAGGAGGTTTATTAGGCATAAGTAAATAAGTAAGTAAGTGTTAGAGAACGATGGCTTCACAGGCAAAACGGCCGAAGGAATCAGTGCACACACAACTATTTATCCACATTCCTGTATTAACATCAAGCAAATCTATCATGCAGCTCTGGTGCTTTCAGAGCAGCTCTGAAGGTGTTCAGTGCTAACAGGCACAAATGTGTGGATGTGGGGAATTTTGAGGCCCAGTTAAGTTCAGCCTGTTTTCTTATGTTTTCCTATTCACATGTAGGTTGGTTGATGAGATTATTCTGTTCATGTGCTCTAACCTCACAAGAGGTGCTTTATGTTGTAAGGTAAAGAAGCTACAGTAACAGAGAGCAATCAGTAACCTATGAGCAAGCAGTTGGAAACAGTTGGGGTTAAAAACTTTGTTTTAACAGGAAGAAACCTCCAGTGAAACCAGGCTCAGGCCGGGGCAGCCATCTGGTTATGGGTGATGATATTTGTCCTAACAAGTGATTTAGCAGGCGTACCTAATATAGAGGCCAGTTAGTATACATCAACAATGGCAACCCTTCAATCCTCGATCATTTAGCCTTTCACTTTTGTTTTATTGCTTATTTATTATTGCATACACTCACCAATCACTTTAAACCTCTGCAATCAGTTTGTTACCAAACATACCCACAACTGACTGAGTGTAACATGTCTGCACATTTCAAGTAAATCCACATTTTCTATGAGATTCCTTCTTACTGTGTAACATGGTATGAGTCCCTCTGTAGACCTGCTCTGTGTTCTCATGATGCTCTTAAGATAAATTCAGTCCAATCTAAATTTCTCTTGTCTTCTCCAATAATAACCCGACTAAAATACAGACACTCAAACAACCAGAGAGAATTTACTCACAGAACAGATGAAGCAGAAACATTTTCTTGTTTGTTCCTCTCAGTAATCTGCCCTTTCTCATCTGTTATCAGTGACAGCAAATAAAGCACGTCCGCTTCCTCTCTGTATTTTTCTCCTTCTATATATAAAAGCCTGTGTCACAGCCATTTGGGTTATTTAAGTACTCACAGTTCTTGTTGGATCGTTTCACCTATTCATTCTCACTCCCACTCCTTCACGCCCTGATGAACACAGTAGAGCTACTTGATGTCCTCCAGTATCTTGTAAAAAGAGACTCTGGTATGCAAACTGGAGCAGCCGGCAATCAAACCATGAACCACAAAGCGGTTGTGGCTCAGACTGACAGTCTGTTTTATGTGGAGCTTCATGAATCAGATTCATTTGTGTTTTTATTTCTGTCGTCTGATTTTTGGAGCACCGTTGTATCCTGGTACCTTACATCTCCCTTTATAAAGCTCTCTGCAAGCTACCAACACCCACACACATTTACATGCACACACTAATGCTTACACATACACATCATATATCTATGGCCTTTAAGTGACTCCTGACCTCTTTACTGTTAATCAGACCTGATTTGGGGGTCACATGTCATCAAGTCCTCTTTTCTCCCTGAGGTAAGTCCAATCACATTTGGCCTCCCATTTAAAGCTTGTGACCTCATTTCCTCCAAGTTAGTACATGTTCATGTTAGTGCATGGTTTGATTACTCAGATATCCCATCACCCTATGCTCTTGCAAGGTGATCATAAATACCTGCTCTATAATAATAAATTAATATATTAAATGAATTAAAGCAAAGACTGTCTATAAATAATCAGAAATATTTTCTTCAGATATTCATGTAAATACAAAAAAAAATTTAATTACTTCAGTTACTTATTCAGTTTCTGCATACAAATATGATTTTAAGTAGAGTCCCATTATTCTCTTGAACTCAAAAATTAGAATAAAATAATAATATAAATATAATAAAAATGAATAGGAAGAAAGTTCCAGCAGAACCAGGCTCAGAGAGGGGCGGCCATCTGCCGTGAGCAGTTTGGGTGAGAGAAGGAAAACAGGATAAAGTCATGCTGTGGAAGAGAGACAGAGATAACAAGTACGATTCAATGCAGCGAGGTCTATTAACACATAGTGAGTGAGAAAGGTGACTGAATAAAAAACACTCAATACATCATGAGAATTCCCCAGCAGCCTACACCTATTGCAGCGTAACTAATATTTATATATGAAGTGAACACTGATGGGTTACTCCTGGCACTCTGTTGAGGATTCCGATGACTTATACATCGGGGAAACCAAACAACCTCTGGCAAAGTGGTTGGCACAACACAGAAGAGCTAACTCTTCAGTAAGTCAAGGAGGTCATCTACGTGAAAAGAGAAGATATACAAATGTATAGTTTTAGAAAAAAAAAAGAAACAGGTTGGGGGGTGATGGCCTGACTTTGTTCTTGGTTGATGAGAGAGGAGGATGTTTTGGTAGATCTGGGGTTTATAATATTAATTAGACAAGCACAGGAGTTACCACAGTCTTAACGTGGTGACTCCCTTCCTTTATTGCCAGGCTGCAACCCCCCAACACACACACAAGGCACAACCACCAGAGGGCGCTGCATGAACCATTGAACTGGTCACTAATTTAACAGAGGAGAGAGCAGCTGGGAAGGAAAGTGAATAGCCCATCCTGTGTTTGTTGTGAATGGTGTGCGTCACATAAACTTGAGTTAATATTCCATGTTTAAGATGCTTTACTCTGTTACTTGCATGCTGTAATATTATTGTATTACATGGTGGCTAACTAGAGGGCTGACTGCTTACCTCGATATAAATATTCGTCCCCTGTGTTGGAGTTCCATCTTGTGGCCCAATTTGAGTAGTGCTTTAATAAATGTGAACTCTCTTAAGAAGTGGTATCAGATTGATGCACTGCCTTAGTAGAGTTGTTGTGGAGGAATTTGTTGCCAGCTTTATGACCCTTTAATCTGTATTCATGTTCTAATTATTTCCTCTTCTTGATCACAGGAACCACCCCACATCACCCCTCCACATCCTCCTACACTATGCCATATCTCCCTGTACCATCAATCTGAGTGCAAGTAAACTCCACCTGTTACAATCTACTCCCTGGATGTCAGCCTCTTCTTTGACCGAGGATAACTATTACAGCTCAACCCAGCATTAAACATATGTGCACCATTCTGTACACATACACTATAAACACACTACACTGGAATGCTTTTATATACAGTGGTCCCTCGCTATAACACGGTTCACATTTTGCGGCCTTGCTGTTTCGTGGATGTTTCTAGTGCAATTTTGCATGTTGTTTTGATTTTTTACAGCACATTGTGTTCTGCGTCCTGATTGGCTGTAGAACATTGCCAATCAATCTCATGCCGTGTCTCCTGTACAGCACAGAATGTATTCAGCTTTTCAAATTTACATAAATCTTTGATCTGTAGCAGTGTGACTCTGCAGTGCTGTACTGTATGTTTGTGAGTTTTCTCCCCAACAAACACAATAATGTCGATGAAACGTTTGCACCGTCAAAATCAAACTTTACTCAACTCGTTCTTCTTGCTTCCTCTGCTTCCGTACTATTGATTCATTAATGTTGAATTCTCTGGCAGCTGCTCTCTTCCATGTTCTGGACCTGAAAACAGGGCTTGATCTTTGGTTTCCTTCTATGATACTGGATTTATTTTTCTACGAAGGTTTGAACTTTTTTTTTCAACAATTCTAATCTTTCCAGGGGATTTTTTTTAGTGAACTGATGTTAATCAGATCTAAATAAGCTGGATCTCCACATCATCCGTTAGATAAGGTTATCATGCTGGCTTCAAAATTTGCAAGTCCACACAGTTTATATTAATCAGTTGATTTTGTACCTTGTGGTTCAAATGTGTCAAATAGCAACATTGAATGTACCTGCAGATGTTTTTGCACATCGTACTCACTGAAAGTCCTTACAAACATTAGAGCTAATCACTTAGAACTGCCAGGAGGTGTCATTTTGAGCCATCACTCCTTTGTCTCCCTACACTCAATACTCCAAGCCCATCATGTCTGATGTTTCCCTGATGTCCCCTTAATGTCACGATGTAGCTCCAGTACTTAGTAAGGAAAATGATGACTTACAATTTTGCTTTTGTAAAATAAAGTTCTTAAATTCAGTATGTGCTGTCTCAGTTTGCTCCCTGAGTCAACCATGACACAGATCTGGCAAATTTTATTTATTTATTACTAAAGGAGGCGCTATCTAACCTCTGAAGTGGCTGCAAATTTTACCAGGGTTTTAGACGAATGCCCCCTGTGATTTTATTTTTAATCATTTTAACAGCAAACTGAATAAAAGCCTTGACTCCGTTGCTCCACTCACCACCAAAAAGATTAACGTAAAACGTGTATCACCCTGGAGAAACGAAGAAGTCAAAACACTCAAAAGAAATTGCAGGGCAGCAGAAAGGAGATGGAGGAAAAATAAAAATGAAATCAACTATCAAATACTTTGCGAGCAACTTAAAATGTACAATAATACACTCAGGAATTCAAGAAATTCATACTTCGCCAAAATAATCAGTAATAACAAAAATAATCCGAAGGTCCTCTTTTCCACCATAGATCACTTATTTAACCCTGATTTTAACAGTTCCCAAAGAACCCCACAGACTCACTCTGTGAGCAGTTTGCAGACCACTTCAGGGGAAAAATCAACACCATCAGATGTGATATTTTACCTTCTCGTGATATGTTTTTAAACATATCTGAGGGCTCGATTACCTGAGGAGACACTGGACAGCTTTGTCCTGGTTAATGCTGAGAACCTTAAGAAGGTTTTCTCCACAGTGAGACCCACCACATGTCTTTTAGATCCAATCCCCTCTTTACTTTTTAAAACACTTTATGGATTTTTTGAAGCTGAGCTTTTATACATGATGAATTGCTCTCTTCAGTCGGGTGTCTTCCCTGCTGCCTTTAAAACGGCAGTGGTGAGGCCCCTTCTGAAGAAGAGCAATGTGGATTGTAATGATTTTAATAACTACAGACCTGTATCCAACTTACCATTTTTAAGTAAAATTTTAGAAAAACTTGTTTTTACTCAGATTAATGATTTTCTGAATGATAAACAGATCCTAGAAATATTTCAGTCTGGATTTAGGGTGAACCACAGCACAGAGACTGCTCTCCTAAAGGGTTTAAATGATATTAGGTGTAACTGGGACGCCCAAAAGCTCTCAGTCCTGGTGCTACTGGATCTAAGCGCAGCCTTTGATACAGTAGACCACGCTATACTTTTAAACAGACTGAAACACATGGTGGGCCTCTCTGGTGCTGTACACAACTGGTTCACTTCCTATCTCTCAGACAGAACTTTTATGGTGAGTATGGATACATGCTCCTCTAAGATCCATAAAATGACATGTGGTGTGCCTCAAGGGTCGGTTTTAGGCCCTGTACTTTTTAATTTGTATATGCTCCCTCTTGGCGGCGTCATCAGGAGGCATGGAGTGAACTTCCACAGTTACGCTGATGACACTCAGCTGTATATCTCCGTGTCTCCTGACGACACCAGACCAATGGATGCCCTTTTTAACTGTATTCTAGATATAAAATCTTGGATGGCAGAAAACTTTTTACAGCTTAACCAGGACAAAACTGAAGTTTTAATCATTCGTCCTGAGGCTCAGAGAGAGAAACTCTTGTCTAAATTACAGGCATTTTCACTATGTCCTTCACTACAAGTGAAAAACCTGGGTGTTATTGTTGACTCTGAGCTTGGTTTTATCTCACATATTAAACATGTAACCAAAATTGGATTTTATCATCTAAAAAACATAGCCAGAGTCCGCCCTATTCTCTCTCGGGCCAACACGGAGATGCTGATGCATGCTTTTATTACCAGTCGCATTGATTACTGTAATGCCCTGCTCTCTGGTCTCCCCAAAAAGAATATTTCACCTTTGCAACTTTTGCAAAACTCTGCAGCTCGTGTGCTGACGAAGACCAGAGGGCGGGCCCACATTACACCGGTTTTAGAATCGCGGCATTGGCTCCCCGTGTGTTTCAGGATCGATTCCTGATCGTTTATGTTAATGAGAGTGTGGGGAGTGAGTGGGAGGGTGTGGTGGGGTGAGCTGCTTTTAACCATGTAAAGCACTTTGTGCTACATTTTTTGTATGAAAAGTGCTTTATAAATAAAGATTGATTGATTGAAAATACTGTAATTACTCAGGGGTAAAGCTGATATTCAGAAGAAGGTGAGGTAAAAGAATCACAGATGGGGTTAAATGATGCAACAATTCACATGATACAATCAGTTTAAAGCTGATATTTAGAAGTACAGAGTAAGGACTGAAGTAAGTGTGGGGCTTCACAGATGCCAGTTAGACATTGTTCCAGTGGAACAGCTGAAGCTGCTCTTATGAATTGTCTTGCAGTAAAAAGGCCTGGAAGAGTTTAGATATGGAAATGTTTCGGATAAGTTTCAAACATTATCTTGTCTGTTACCGGGTCCCCATTTTGTCTGTTTAGTGTCTAAAAAAGTAAGTTTGTGCTCCGAGACTGTTGGAGACGGGGCTCGAACCAGCAACCTTCCGATTACAAAACGAAATGCCAACTCTTGAGCCACAATCAGCCAGGTTATCGCCCAAATAACTGTGATCCTCAACTTCCAGGCAAGAAGAGGAAGTAGAAGTCACTGCTGTGAAGAAATTGAGGCTATAGTTCACATGGGCTCACTAAAAAAAGACATTAGAAGATTAGAAAAATGTTGCCTGGTCTCACGACTCTCCATTTTCGGGCTGGTGGTGGTGGTGTAGTGTTGTGAGACATATTTTTATATGACTTTTTATCACAACACACTATGTCACAAAGCTCAAATCATGTCAAAATGGTTTCCTCAATCCAGCAGAGCACCTTTGGGATCGTCGTGGAACGAGATTTACATCACAGATGTGCAGCCAATAAATCTTCTGTGTGATGCTTTTGTATTATTTCCACCAGCTTGTTGTCTGTATACTACAAAGAAAAAAGGCAGCTCCTAAAGTAAAAGGGGTCCAGCTTAGTAGTATCAAATGTACATAATAAAGTGGCCGGTGAGTGTAAGTGCTATGAACAGACATCGTTCACTGCTTAATAACAGCCAGTAGGTGGAAGCAGAGGAGCTTCTATTTGCACAGCCCATGCAGGCCTTCACTTGACCTTTGACCTTTAATTACAGGAGGGAAAACACTGTAAGAGAATAATGTTTCTCTGCTGAGAGGACAGACAGAGAGGGAACTGATATTGTTATTTGATTATAGTGTGTGACGCAATACACAAGAGGCCAGGATAGAAAATTTCACAATCATTTCTCTCCAATGTAATTAAGCTGTGTTTCATCAGTCTATCACAGGCTCACTACAGAGAGGCAAACAGTCATTCCTGCTGTTAAATCAAAGTAAAAAGTACTTGCTTTAGTTTAGTAGATAACTAAACTATCTAAACTATTCAAATAACCATTTGAATACTAAGATGGAAAACATATGTAAAATGGTTATAAACAACGGCAAGAAAATGCCCTTTTTTGGATTAAGTAAACAAGAGTTGCTCTTTGGAGGCCTTTGTTTTCCAATATCTTCTTCATGTTTTTTATGATGGATCGGATATTCATCAGATTGACAGAGGTTCAATCCCAGTATCTTATCATATGTGAGTTCACAGTCCAGTTACCATGGACTAAACTGGGGAGAGTCGGGCAAAGAGAACACTACATAAATAAATTTACCAACCAATAGCTGGGCAGACCAGTATCGTATCAGTCAGTGTTAATTTTATTTCTATAGCACATTTAAAAGCGACAAAGTTGACAAACTAGTTACTTAATGAACAAGAGAAAACAAATACAGAAAACAAGACGTGAGATGACGCACATACAATGTATTTAACATAAAAACAAACATAAAACAAACCAGATCTCAAACTGAACTCAGATTAAAGCTAACATAAAAAAGTGACTTTTAAGACAGAATTTGAAAGACTGAATAGATTCATAATTATGAATATCAAGTGGCAAGTTATTCCAAAGTATTCCAGGCACTGCAACTGCGACGGCCCAAACTCCTCTATGCTTTAAATGAGACCTTGGTTAGTTTTTTTTCCCCCTTTTCACCCAAAATGATGAGCATGCACATTTGCTTCCATTGTCTGCTGCTATTGAAGTGCTAAACATTAGAAATGAACCTCACTGTACATGCTGAAGGGTGTTTCAGTTCCTAAAAGGCCTCAGGAGGAGAGAAAAATACTTGAGAAATACTGTGTGAACTTCACTGCTTTGACATAACAACAGTGTGGCAAATTAAAGGTGGTTCACCAGTCAATCACAGGCCTGTCACAGACACACAAACAGTCATTTAGGTCCTTCAATCAATTTAAAAAGCTTGTGTTTTAGTTCAGTAGATAACCACGAGAAAAATAACATCGCAAACAAGAACCAAAATTACTGCTAAAGCTCATCACCTGTTTAAAAACACAAAATAGTAACCACATGGATAATGGCTATCAACAAAGGCATGAAAATACTGTTTATTTTTTCTTTTGGATTAAATAAACTAGAGTTGTTTTTTGGAGGTGGGTCGTCACATGATGGATTGGATCTTCATCAGATTGTTAGTGTTTCCATCCGAGTATCTTATCATATGAATCTCAAATAACAATCAGGTCTGCATGTGAATGTTAAAATGTGTCTGCTGTAACAGCTTGAAGTGCTGGGTGAGAGTGAAATATGGTTCATGCAGCCTGCAGACTCTGAGTTTACAGTCTGTTTTGCAGTTGCTGTGTATGTTTAAAGTCACCACACCACTAATCGATGAGTTTTAAGTATATTTTCATAGGTTTTATAGTTTTCCCTCCTGACCAAGACCTCCTCCCATGGCCATTTATATCACATCAAAGTAATTTGGGGAAAAAAAACTGTAAAATGAGAGAGAAATTCCTATTTTTCATTATCTAGAAATGTATGTTTTTGTCATCATGCTGGGTCTTTGTGTATAATTTCTGGTTTGAGTTAATAGTCTTTGATTTGTTCTTATTCATGGTTTTGGTTCTTTTTATGGTTTTGTATTTATGTTATAGATTATAGTCTTTAGTTTCTGTCTCTGTGTCTTCTTGTGTTTCACATTTTTCATGTCTACATGTTCCATGTGGCAACTCTGTCTCCTCAGTCCTTCCTCCGTGTCTCTTTATGTTAACCTCTCCCTGTTGTGTTCCCCATGTGTTTCCTCCTTGTATTTAAGCCCTGTGTCTGTTGTAGTGTTGTCTTATGTGCTGTGGTTTTCCTGTGTGTTCCTCGCCATCCTCACTTCTAGTTTCCCGTTCTTAGTTTCTAGTTTCCCATTTTTGTTTTTTTGGGTTTAAAAATTTGCTACAGCACAATAAATCTGCCTCTTTTAGTTTACCCTCTTTGTCTACGTAAGTCCTGCTTTTGGCTCCTCTTCCTGCCAGCAGCAGCAGCCAGATCCTTTAATACAACCCAGGAATATTTTCCACTTATTCTGCAGTTTTCCGGTTCAAAAGCCTTTGTTTTGGGGGGGGGTTTCCATGTCTTTACTCTTAAAGCTTTAAAGCTCTAAATCAGTGGTTCTCAAACTTTCCACAGTGAGTCCCACATCATAAACTATATGGCTTTTGAGCTACCACCCTCATGACCGACATTAAAGTACAACAGTATAAGCCTGTTTAACAGGAGACATGAGACAATATTTATTTATTTTATTAATGAAAGCACAAGCTCATCCATCACCTGTTCAAAAACACAAGAGCTATTTTTATAATAGCTATCAACAAAGGCAAGAAAATGTTTGGATTAAACTAGAGTTGTTCTCAAACCATCTCCATACTACAGTGTAGATGATGACTTTAGACCAAGATTATCTAGAAGGGTTTGTTTTTTTTTTTGTCTTTGTCTTTTTCAATAAATTTGAAGCAGGGCTGTGTGGTGTAGCAGCACCAGGAATAATATTTGTCTCAGTCACAGCTCCTGGATGGGCGCTGTATGTTCCTCACTGGTTACCTGGTTACCTGGTACTGACCTATGACCCCTCCAGATGTCTTATTCGTGTTTTTTTTTTATTTTTTTTTTAATGTTTGATATGAACCGGGCCACACAACTTTGGATTGCAAAGTTTGGGTGGAAGTGAAATATGGTTCATGCAGTCTCTGAGTTTACAGTCTGTTTACTATCTACTAAACTTGGAGACAGTAGGGCACAGAAAACACTACATAAGTAACTTAATGAACAATTTCTTCTTCTACTTGTTCTCTTGTTCTCCATCTCACACATTATTTACTCATGACTCGTGACACCAGATGTATAATGTTTTCTTAGAAAAATGATACAATTTGAAAGTCATCTATACACAGACTTTAAAAAAATAATTTGGAACAATGAGGCTCAAAGTGAGACAAGAACAAAGCAACCACACACCCTGCATCACCAGGAGCAGCAGCCAGAGTCGTGATACAAGGTAGTTTCATATCAACAGAATTAAAGAGGTTAAAGAAACTATCTAGCCACGTGTGTTATACTTGATACATGAGTTTCTGGGACTTTATGAGACTTCTTCTGTGTGATTTTATTTTCCTCTGAAAACCTTTGTGAAAGACTCCATATTAAAAAAAACTGTGAATTTTCTGACAAATATCTCATGGTTCAGGCTTTTGTATGTTAAAGGGTTATCATACAACAGCTCTCTGTTCTATAGAAAACGGCTGCATTACTCTTGTTTTTCTCTTCTGGCTGATGCAGCAGCTGATTCAGAAACATCTGTTTAGCAGGAAATGGTCTCTTTCTCCACGGCCAGTCTCCCTCACTTCCAACTGCAGATGGTAAAGGGCAAAGCCTGGTGGTTCTGGATGTGTTTTTACTTATGAGGGAGTTTTACTTTTTACTGATGCTTACTCATCATGTAGGGAATGATGTGATTGCTGGGGTTTTCTCTGCTTTCTTGTTTTGTTATAGAGTCTTTATATTGCTATTTAAGTATGTTGAGACAATTGTTGTTGTCATTTGACACTATATAAATTAAACTAAACTGAGTTGCTCAAATGTCACTTGGGAATATATGAGGTGGAGCTGTCCTGAGTTGAGGCAGCTAGCCTAATCTTGACCCTGAGTCAAGTCCAAAAGGTGCGGCCAGAAAATGTAAAGATTTGGGCCACATCCTGGCAAAATATTCATTACCATCTGCAAATTCTAACGAATCTCTTGCTCTTGATATCCAGAATAATTTGTGACTGGATCTCACAGTCATCCTCCAGAGAAAACAGACTTACAAAAACTGTTCATCAAAATCTAAAATTTAGATTATTTTAATGTGTGTAAGCTCTAATGTTCTCTAACCTAAATGAGTCTGCTTTTCATCCATCCATAGTCCATTTGTTTTATATCTTCTCTTTGAACAAGATAGAAATTTAGGAGTAACATGGCCTTACAAACCCAACAGTGAGATCTTAAGAGATCCACAGCCTACGGCTCTTCAATGGGGTGTCACAGGTCCCCAGGAAAAAAATTGTAAAAGTAAAATAATAAAATAAATATTCTTCTGTAGCAATAACAAAGTATAACATAAATTATTCTGTAGCAATTACACAAGAATATCCAGTAATGTCCCTGCCTACAATTAAACACATTCACTTACCGAAAATCGGGGGCATCTGCTGTGGCAAATGGGTGCAAGCCTTTTACCAAACTTAGTCATGCTCGGTGACATTCATCCTGGCCTGAAAGGAGAAGCTTACGGTAGACTGCAGAGGAACTGCCAGCAGCTGAGCCAGCCAGACTCTGACTGTCTCATCATGGTCACTAAATGCCAGTATGTCAGGTTTTGTAATAAGGAGATCGGCTACATATATGCACCGTTAGTTGATTATTTACTGCCGCATTAACAGGAGAGGACATGCAAACGTTACGCTGCTGCTGGTTGAGATTCACGAGTCCGGAGCGGAATTAAAAACACGACATTCATTAAAGGTTATCAAGTGTTTTGTGAGCAAATGCTTTTGCATATTCGTAGTGTTTCCTCCGTTAAATGAAATATCTACTTTGCAAGTATTACAAGTTTCCCTGTTGTCATCCGTTCTTGTTAAGTATAACCAAACTTTGAGTGTTTGAGCCGCCATGTTTCCTGCCAGGTACATAATACTCCGCAACGTGGTGACATCATTCGGGGCGACTGGAATCAATAAGGGAATCGTTTGCAAAATGGCAAACAATTCCAAGGAATTGAAACAGTGGGAAC